>NC_042617.1:2271743-2369178 GCF_901001135.1 Rhinatrema bivittatum
CTCTCTATACCTATCCCCAGAGCAAGCACATGCCACAAACGCTAGGAGAAGCACTCTCCATCCACAAAGACAG
Organism: Rhinatrema bivittatum; assembly: GCF_901001135.1. NCBI lineage: Eukaryota > Metazoa > Chordata > Amphibia > Gymnophiona > Rhinatrematidae > Rhinatrema > Rhinatrema bivittatum. The sequence continues at coordinate 2,271,817 of NC_042617.1, forward strand.
GGAATCACTCTGCATCCCTATCCCCAGAGCAAGCATACTCCAGAAACGCTAGGAGAAGCACTCTCTCTATACCTATCCCTGGAGCAAGCACTCTCCATCCACAAAGACAGGGAATCCCTCTGCATCCCTATCCCCAGAGCAAGCACACTCCACAAACGCTAGGAGAAGCACTCTCTCTATACCTATCCCAGGAGCAAGCACTCTCCATCCACAAAGACAGGAAATCACACTACAACTCTATCCATAGAGCAAGCACACTCCACGAACGCTAGGAGAAGCACTCTCTCTATATCTATCCCCAGAGCAAGCACATGCCACAAACGCTAGGAGAAGCACTCTCTCTATATCTATCCCTGGAGCAAGCACTCTCCATCCACAAAGACAGGGAATCACTCTGCATCCCTATCCCCAGAGCAAGCACACTCCAGAAACGCTAGGAGAAGCACTCTCTCTATACCTATCCCTGGAGCAAGCACTCTCCATCCACAAAGACCGGGAATCTCTCTGAATCCCTATCCCCAGAGCAAGCACACTCCACAAACGCTAGGAGAAGCTCTTGCATAGAAACATAGAAATGACGGCAGAAGACGACCAAACGGCCCATCCAGTTTGCCCAGCAAGTTTTGCACTTTTTTTTCTCTCATACTTATCTGTTTCTCTTGGCTCTTAGTAACCTTTTGGTTCTATTTCCCTTCCATCCCCCCCATTAATGTAGAGAGCGATGTTGGAACTGTATCTAAGTGAAATATCTAGCTTAATTAGTTAAGGTTAGTAACCGCCGCAATAAGCAAGCTACACCCATACTTGCTTGTTTACCCAAACTATGTAATTCAGTCCTTGTTGGTTGTTATCTGTATATATATCCACTTTTCTTCATTCCCCTCGCCGTTGAAGCAGACAGCTATGCTGGATATTTATTTATTTAGTGCTTTTTTATACAGACATTCATGATACAGATCATATCAAATTGGTTTACATGGAACAAGGGGGAAATAATGTTATTTATTTATTTATTTTTAATTTTTATATACCGAAGTTCTTGTATCAGATACAAATCATGCCGGTTTACATAAAACCATGAGATGCCCAAAACGGAAGGGGCTTTACATATAACTATAAGACAACGGGCTTTACATATAACTATAAAACTAAAACTATAAAAAACAACGTACAACTGGAACATGGTAAAGAGATAGTTACAAGAGAAGGAAAAGCTTTTGATATCAATATCATATTATAGTGATAAATAACAATGGGTATGGTAGATTTGAGAATAAACTAAAATAAATAAAGGTAAAAGTAATGCAATAAAACAGTATAAATGCGGAAGTAAAAAGCGTAGTATATACAATAAAGCATATTATCTTAATGGGGGGAACATGTGGAGGCATTGAGTTTGATTGATAACTGTTGTATATTATGCGAAAATGCGAGCATCTAGGCTGCGTTAAGTGTCTGGGTAGGCTTGGCGGAAGAGCCAGGTTTTTAGTTTTTTTTTTTGAACTCCTGATGACTGGGTTCAAGTCTTAGATCTGGGGGGAGCACGTTCCACTGGTGGGGGCCTGCTGAAGATAGTGCTCTTTTCCTTAGTAGTGTTTTTGCAGGTGGGGCATAAAGTGTGCCTTTGTAGGCGCTTCTGATGGGTCTGGTGGATGTATGAGGTTGCAGTTGTGTGCTTAGTCTGATGGGCGCGAGTTTGTTAGTCGCTTTATGAACGATAGTGAGAACTTTGTAGAGGATCCTATATTTTATAGGAAGCCAGTGAAGGTTACGGAGGATTGGAGAGATATGTTCTCTTTTGTTGGTGTTTGTGAGGATTCTGGCGGCAGCGTTAACATGAACATAACATGAACATAAAGATGTTAACATGAACATAACATAACAAAGATGTTAACATGAACATAAAGATAGCAAACGTTACAATAAAACAGGAATACTCGAACTGAGAAGAAGAGGAGCCAGTGGTAGAGGAAATTCGGAACTAAACAATATCAATACAATATTTACAATAGTGGTAGTGGAGTGCGTTGACTAGAGGGCCTTGGCGTGTGACTGTAGCTGGGGAGGTCCCAGATTAAGGGAAGGCTTGTTGAAATAGCCAAGTCTTGAGTTTATTTCTGAACGTCAATAGACAGGGTTCTTGTCTGAGGTCAGGGGGCATAGCATTCCAAATGGTTGGCGTCGCTGTCGAAAAGGCTCGTTCTTTGGTGGCTGAGTGGATTGTAGATTTGGCTGGGGGGGGGGGGGGGTTTGAAGTGATCCCCTGTAAGCTTCTCTGATGGGTCTTAGAGAGGTGTGGAGAGTGAGTGGGTATTGGATATCGATAGGGGTCTGGTTATAAACTGATTTGTGAATGATGGTGAGACATTTGTGTAAGATTCTAAAGTTTACAGGAAGCCAGTGCAGATTTTTGAGGATGGGTGTGATGTGGTCTCTTCTGTTGGAATATGTTAAGATTCTAGCGGCCGAGTTTTGCAGCATCTGAAGAGGTTTGGTGGAAGAGGCGGGAAGACCTAGTAGAATTGAATTGCAATGGATATGCGTGAAGTATCAGTCTTTCTCCCCTGCTGTTGAAGCAAAGAGCTATGCTGGATATGCATTGAAAGTGAAGTATTAGGCTTATTTGGTTTGGGGTAGGAACCGCCGTAACAAGCAAGCTACTCCCCTGCTTTTATGTGGATGCAAATCCTTTTTTCCACATTTCCTCTTGCCGTTGAAGCATAGAGCAATGTTGGAGTCGCATTAACCTTGTGTATGTTTATTGAATAAGGATATTATCTCCAGGTAGTAGCAGTCATTCCCGCAAGCCACCCACTCTTCATTCACGTCCTCTAGACTTTATGGATCCACAGTGTTTATCCCATGCCCCTTTGAAGTCCATCACAGTTCTGGTCTTCACCACTTCCTCCGGAAGGGCATTCCAGGCATCCACCACCCTCTCCGTGAAGAAATACTTCCTGACATTGGTTGAGTCTTCCTCCCTGGACTTTCAAATCGTAACCTCTGGTTCTGTTGATTTTTTTCCCGACGGAAAAGGTTTGTCGTTGTCTTTGGATCATTAAAACCTTTCAAGTATCTGAAAGTCTGTATCGTATCACCTCTGCTCCTCCTTTCCTACAGGGTGTACATATTTAGATTCTTCAATCTCTCCTCATAAGTCATTTGATGAAGACCCTCAACCTATTTGGTTGCCCTTCTCTGGAACGCCTCCATCTTGTCTCTGTCTCTTTGGAGATACGGTATCCAGAACTGAACACAGTACTCCAGGTGAGGCCTCACCAAGGACCTGTACAAGGGGATAATCACTTCCCTTTTCTTACTCAATATTCCTCTCTCTATGCAGCCCCGCATTCTTCTGGCTTTAGCTAGCGCCTTGTCACATTGTTTCGCCGACTTCAGATCATTAGACACCATCACCCCAAGGTCTCTCTCCTGCTCCATGCACATCAGCCTTTCTCCTCCCATTGAATACAGTTCATTCAGATTTCCACTCCCCATGTACATGACTCTGCACTTTTTGGAATTGAATCTCAGCTGCCATATCTTAGACCACTCTTCCAGCTTCCTTAAATCCCGTCTCATTCTCTCCACTCATTCCGGTGTGTCCACTCTGTTGCAGATCTTAGTGTAATTCGCAAAAAGACAAACCTTACCTTGTATTCCATCCACAATGTCGCTCACAAACATATTGAACAGGACCGGTCCCCAACACCGATCCTTGCGGTACACCGCTTAAAATCACTCTTTCTTCAGAGAGAGTTCCATTTACCATCACACATTGTCTTCTGTCCGTCAACCAGTTTGCAATCCAGGCCACCACCTCTCTATACGTATCTCTGGAGCAAACACTCTCTATCCACAAAGACAGGGAATCCCTCTGCTTCCCTATCCCCAGAGCAAGCACACTCCACAAATGCCAGAAGCACTCTCTCTATACCTATCCCTGGAGCAAGCACTCTCTATCCACAAAGACAGGGAATCCCTCTGCATCTCTATCCCCCAGAGCAAGCACACTCCACAAATGCCAGAAGCACTCTCTCTATACCTATCCCTGGAGCAAACACTCTCCATCCACAAAGACAGGGAATCCTTCTGCTTTCCCTATCCCCAGAGCAAGCACATGCCACAAACGCTAGGAGAAGCACTCTCTCTGGGCAGACATAAAAAAAAAGATGGGGCATCCATTTTTATTGGAGTGGTTTACAGGCCTCCAAACCAAAAGGAAGAGCTGGACAGAGATCTGGTTGAAGACATCCACAGGATAGGAAAGAAAGGAGAAGTGGAGATCGTTGGAGAGTTTAATATGCCAGATGTAGACTGGAGAATCCCATCTGCAGAATCTAATAATAGTAGAGAAATAGTAGATGCCCTGCAAGTAGCTTTGTTCAAACAAATGGTAATGGAACCCACGAGAGAAGGAGCTATACTCGACTTAGTGCTCACTAACGGAGATAATGTCTCAGACGTCCAGGTGGGTGCCCACCTCAGCACCAGTGATCAAACAGTATGGTTTAATATCACAAAAAGGACATGGAAAAGAAGCACAAAAACCCAAGTTTTGCTGTTCAAAAACACAGACTTTGATGAAATGGGGAAGTACCTGGAGGAAGAACTAGAAGGCTGGGAGAAAGATAGAGATGTGAATCAACAGTGGACCAATCACCAAGGCAACTAATCTATATGTTAGAAAAGTAAAGAAAAGCAAAAGAAAAATGAAACCTATCTGGTTCTCAAAGGAGTTGGCTGACAAAATAAAGGCTAAAAGAACAGCGTTCAAGAAATATAAAAGATCCCAAAAGGAGGAGCACAAAGAAGAATATCTGGTAGAACTGAGGGAGACAAAAATTAATCAAGATGGCAAAAAGTCAAGCGGAAGAGAGGATTGCCAAGGAGGTAAAGAGTGGTAACAAAACATTTTTCAGATACATCAGTGAAAAGAGAAAAGTTCAAAGTAGTATATTGAAATTGAAAGGTGGAAAGGATCAATGTGTGGAGAGAGAAGACGAAAAGGCAGAAATATTAAATGAATACTTCAGTTCTGTGTTCACTAAAGAGGACCCTGGAGAAGGACCATCACTAGTTAACAAGAAACTGGAGGGGAATGGAATAGATGTAACTCCATTTACAATAGAAAATGTATGGGAAGAGCTGGTGAAACAAAGTGGACAAAGCCATGGGGCCTGATGAAGTTCATCCCAGAATACTGAGGGAGCTCAGAGATGTGCTGGCGGGTCCACTGTGTGACCTGTTCAATAGATCCCTAGAAACGGGAGTGGTGCAGAGTGATTGGAGGAGAGCGGTGGTGGTCCCGCTTCACAAGAGTGGGAACAGAGAAGAGGCTGGTAACTACAGACCGGTTACCCTCACTTCGGTGGTAGGAAAAGTAATGGAGTAAATGTTGAAAGAGAGAATAGTGAACTATCTACAGTCGGGAGAATTGATGGACCAGAGGCAGCATGGATTCACCATTGGAAGATCCTGTCAGACAAATCTGATTGACTTTTTTGACTGGGTAACCAAGGAATTGGATCAAGGAAGAGCACTCGATGTCATCTACTTGGATTTCAGCAAAGCTTTTGACACGGTCCCGCACAGGAGACTGGTGAATAAAATGAGAAGCTTAGGAGTGAGTGCCGAGGTGGTGGCCTGGATTGCAAACTGGTTGACGGACAGAAGACAATGTGTGATGGTAAATGGAACTCTCTCTGAAGAGAGAGCGGTTTTAAGCGGTGTACCGCAGGGATCGGTGTTGGGACCGGTCCTTTTCAATATCTTTGTGAGCGACATTGCGGAAGGGATGGAAGGTAAGGTATGTCTTTTTGCGGATGACACTAAGATCTGCAACAGAGTGGACACGCCGGAAGGTGTGGAGAGAATGAGACTGGATTTAAGGAAGCTGGAAGAGTGGTCTAAGATATGGCAGCTGAGATTCAATTCCAAAAAGTGCAGAGTCATGTACATGGGGAGTGGAAATCTGAATGAACTGTATTCAATGGGAGGAGAAAGGCTGATGTGCATGGAGCAGGAGAGAGACCTTGGGGTGATGGTGTCTAATGATCTGAAGTCGGCGAAACAATGTGACAAGGCGCTAGCTAAAGCCAGAAGAATGCGGGGCTGCATAGAGAGAGGAATATTGAGTAAGAAAAGGGAAGTGATTATCCCCTTGTACAGGTCCTTGGTGAGGCCTCACCTGGAGTACTGTGTTCAGTTCTGGATACCGTATCTCCAAAGAGACAGAGACAAGATGGAGGCGTTCCAGAGAAGGGCAACCAAATAGGTTGAGGGTCTTCATCAAATGACTTATGAGGAGAGAGATTGAAGAATCTAAATATGTACACCCTGTAGGAAAGGAGGAGCAGAGGTGATACGATACAGACTTTCAGATACTTGAAAGGTTTTAATGATCCAAAGACAACGACAAACCTTTTCCGTAGGAAAAAAGTCAGCAGAACCAGGGATCACGATTTGAAGCTCCAGGGAGGAAGATTCAGAACCAATGTCAGGAAGTATTTCTTCACGGAGAGGGTGGTAGATGCCTGGAATGCCCTTCCGGAGGAAGTAGAGAAGACCAGAACTGTGAAGGACTTCAAAGGGGCGTGGGATAAACACTGTGGATCCATAAAGTCAAGAGGCCGTCAATGAAGAGTGGGTGGCTCACCAGAATGACGGCTACTGCCTGGAGATAATACCCTTATTCAATAAACATACACATGGTTACTGTGACTCCAACATCGCTCTAAGCTTCAACGGCAAGAGGAAATGTGGAAAAAAGGATTTGCACTCACAAAGCGGGGAGTAGCTGGCTTGTTACGGCGGTTACTACCCCAAACCAAATAAGCTTGATACTTCACTTTCAATGCATATCCAGCATAGCTCTCTGCTTCAACGGCAGGGGAGAAGAAAAACTAATACTTCACGCATATCCAGCATAGCTCTCTGCTTCAACGGCAGGGGAGAAGAAAAACTAATACTTCGTTTACTTGAATAGTTACCCCAGTTTTATTCTTGTTAATTGTAAACCGATCCGATATGGTTATTTACTATGAAGGTCGGTATATAAAACTGTTAAATAAATACCTCTCTGCTTCAACGGCAGGAGAGAAGAAAAACTGGTACTTCACACATAACCAGCAGAGTTCTCTGCTTCAACGGCAGGGGAGAAGAAAAACTGATGGTATTTTACCCCAACGCGTCTCCATCGTTTCTCCGCCAGTCATGATCCCAACTGTTGGCGCAACTGTCATCATCTAGGTACTTTTTTTCCACATGTGGTGGGACTGTGTACTAATACGGAAAGTCTGGGCCTATGTCTCACAGATGATTTCCGAGATCCTGGGCCGGACAATTGTCCTTAAACCTGCACAAGCTCTTCTTCATCTGCCTGATGCTGACCTTCCAACTCCCGTTCAGACATTTATTCACATGGTCTGCACATCGACGGCTATGGAAATTGCTTATTCTTGGAAGAGAGTACAACCGCCTACCCCCACAGAGATCTTGTCACGCTTAGATAGGTTGTGCACTTTATACCGATTAACAGCGTTTAAATATCATCGCCTATCTAAATTCTATCAAATATGGAATCCTTACATTTCATGGAGGCCACTACCCCTACCATCACTCTCCCACCATCCCTGAACACTTGAGTGGACGCTGAGTAACCTGAAGTACGCTGGAATTTTTTATTTTTTTTCTCATCCACGCTGCAAGCCTGTTCCTTGGACTTTTTTCCTTTTCTTGTTCTTATTTTTATTTTATTTTCACCATATATATATTTTTTCTTGTGATAATTGAGTAGCATGACGGGGGGAGGGGGGAAGGGTGCTTCTTATTCCTATTGTAAACATTGCTATGTACTCATTTCTCTTGTTTTTTACTTGTACTGTTTTTGGTCTTAGCAATAAAAATTATAACTTAAAAAAAAAAAGAAGAAAAACTGATACTTCACGCATATCCAGCATAGCTCCCTGCTTCAACGGCAGGGGAGAAGAAAAGCAACCAATAAGGGCTGAATAACATAGTCTGGGTAAAACAAATAAGCATGGGTGTAGCTTGATTATTGCGGCGGTTACTACCCCTACTACCCCTAACTAATCAAGCTTGATATTTCACTTGGATGCAGCTCCATCACTGCTCTCTACATTAATGATGGGGGTGGAAGGGAAATAGAACCAAAGAGCTAAGAGAAACAGATAAGTATGAGAAAAAAATGTGTGAAGCTTGCTGGGTAGACTGGATGGGCCGTTTGGTCTTCTTCTGCCGTCATTTCTATGTTTCTACCTATCCCAGGAGCAAGCACTCTCCATCCACAAAGACAGGGAATCACTCTGCATCCCTATCCCCAGAGCAAGCACACTCCAGAAACGCTAGGAGAAGCACTCTCTCTATACCTATCCCTGGAGCAAACACTCTCCATCCACAAAGACAAGGAATCCCTCTGCATCCCTATCCCCAGAGCAAGCATACTCCACAAACTCTGTACCACTATCACCAGAGTGTGAATTCTCTCCCTACAGTCAGAGGAGGTCTCTCTGTAACCCTATCCCCAGAGTGTGCATTCTTTCCCTGAAGAAGCATTTATTGAGCAACACTGCCATCTTGGGCTTGTTTGATACTTTACATTTAGACTGTTGTGACTGTTTTCTGTGTGTTTTAAAAAAAATTCTAAAAATGTACTTCTAAGGTGAATGATCGAACTGAGCAGGAGGTCTATGCCAAGATAAGACAGACAAACAGGCTTGCTGACATGTTATATTTGTTTTTTCATGTTTGATCAAACATGTATTACTGCTGGCCAAATATTTTTTTGATTTTGTACTATGGTTTCTTTCCCTCTTCAGTTTATGTTTTCTTTCCCTATGGTCACAGGAAATCTCTCGGTATCCATATTCCCAATGTATATCTCTCTGTACCTAAAACCTCAGAGCATGTTCTCACTTGGGAGGGATTTCTCTATGGAGCCACATAATTCCATCTTTTACTGAAGAGATGAGCTCCACCTGCTCTTCCCCATCAGCTCAGCTCACACACCTGGCAAAGAGCACGCCACATCCATGCACTCTTTCAGTGGCTAGGGCTTTCCTGGATTCTCTTTCCATCCCTAGAGAGCTCCCTTTCCCCTGCATCATGTGACGGCAACGCTCCCAGCGCTCCTTGGCAGCTCTCACCTCCAGCACTGGAAGTCCCCCGGTCAGCTCTCACCTGTTTCGTGTTCACAGCATCCCCGGGGGCAAGCTCCCTCACCTGTGCTTTGTGATCAGGATGCTCTCAGCACTGCCCTGCCCTGGCAAGCTCTCTCACCTGCATCATGAGATGCCAGCGCCCGCAGCATTTTGCCAGCACTCCTACGGATTTGCTTCTCCTCGTTACACAGCATCTTCATCAGCAAATCCAGGGCCCCAGTCTCTCTGAACACGCCTGCCAACGAACCGATGCTGGCATAGGCACTGAGCACATGGATGGTGTTCAGGATGGAAGACTCAGGGCCACTGCTCTGGGTCATCTGCTTAGTGGCACGCTGTACCAAGGTCCGGACATCATTTTTCATGTCCTGCAGTGCCTCCTGGTCCAGCGGCACATGAGCGGGAAAGGCACTGGGAGTTGCCTCCTCCTTCATCCACTGCCCTTCTGGCTTCCGCTTCCCCAAGAGAGTGGGGCAGTTCGCATAAACTTCCTCGGCTGACATCCACATCAAGATGTGCTCCGCTTTGCTCTCTGTGGATGCAGTAGTCCCATTCTCTCCCTTCTCGTCCAGGCTGCAGATGCTCCAGCGAATCAGGTACTCTGTGTGCCCCTCGTGGTTGCAGCGCTGGCGAATCAGTTCCTCCGGGTACGCCTGCAGCTGTGGCCCTAAGTGAACTAACAGGTTCCCATTTCTCCTTTCTCCTGCCATCATGGAAGCACCTGCAAACCAAAAAGGAAAATTGGTTCTTAACTGCTAATTTTCATTCCTGTAGTAGCAAGGATCAGTCCAGACCGCTGGGTTGTGACTCCCTTCCAGCAGATGGAGTCAGAAAAAACTGAAAAGGCATCCCCTCTTAACCTGGTGTGCCACCTGCGATCCCTCAGTATATACGATATCAAAGCAGAATAACCAATGAAAGGATAAAAATCCCCTAACATAACAACCAGTGGCTACAACAATCTGCGCGGTGAAATAAACCAACCGTATCACCGCATAATCTGTAAATAGGAAGACTCCTGTCAATTCCTGTAAGAATTCTGCCAAGGAAAAAAGGAAAACAGAACGGACTCTCCAAACACCAAGGGCGGGCGTCTGGACTGATCCTTGGTACTACAGGAATGAAAATTAGCAGGTAAGAACACATTTTCCTTTCCCTGTATGTACCAGGATCAGTCCAGACCGCTGGGATGTACCCAAGCTGTCCTAATTGGGGTGGGACCTGGAGAGTCCCGCCCGAAGAACACTGCTACCAAAGCAGTCGACATCCAGATCCCGGACGTCCATGCGGTAATACTTCGCAAAAGTGTGCAACGATTTCCAAGTGGCTGCTCTACAAATCTCCTGTGGTGAGACCGACTGACTTGTGATCTGGTAGAATGTGCTTTCAAACCTTCAGGGATTGCGCGGCCAGCGCAAAGATAAGTAGAGGAAATGGCCTCCTTCAACCACCTAGCAACCATAGCTTTGGATGCCTTGTGACCCTTCCTAAGGCTACTCCATAAGACAAACAAATGAACCGATAATCGAAAGGCATTGGTCACCTCTAGACAACGAAGGAGAATCCGCCGCACATCCAACTTATGCAGATCCCTATCCACCGAAGAAGCAGGATCCAAATTCGGAAAGGCTGGTAACTCCACCATCAGATTTACATGAAAACTTTGGGTAGGAAAGAGGGGACGGTCCGTAGTGAAACTCCTGAATCCGAAATCCGGAGATACAGATCCCGACACGACAAAGCTTGAAGCTCGGAAATCCGCCGCGCAGAGGTAATGGCTACCAAGAAAAGAGTCTTGAGAGTCAAGTCCTTCAATGTAGCCCGCCGGAGAGGCTCAAATGGAAGCCCACATAAGCCTCGGAGAACTAAATTCAAGCTCCACGCCAGACAAATCTGTCTGACTAGAGGATGCAAATGCTTGGCCCCCTTTAAAAAACGGGACACATCTGGATGAGCTGCCAGCGACAAAATTCAAGCTCCACGCCAGACAAATCTGTCTGACCAGAGGATGCAAATGCTTGGCCCCCTTTAAAAAACGGGACACATCTGGATGAGCTGCCAGCGACAAAATTCAAGCTCCACGCCAGACAAATCTGTCTGACCAGAGGATGCAAATGCTTGGCCCCCTTTAAAAAACGGGACACATCTGGATGAGCTGCCAGTGACACCCCGTCAATTATGTCCCGCAGACAACCCAGGGCCGCGACTTGCACCCGGAGAGAACTGCAAGCCAGACTTTTCTTCAGACCCTCCTGCAAAAAGGCTAGAATTTGCGCCACAGAAGCCCGACGCGGGGGCAAATTTACCCCACCACACCAAGAGTCAAAAACTCTCCAAACACAAATATAGGCCAAAGAAGTGGACGATTTTCAAGCTTGCAGAAGGGTAGAAATGACAGAATCCAAATATCCTCTGTTCCTCAACTGCCTCCTCTCATAAGCCAGGCTGCTAGACAAAAGCGATCCACACGGTCGAAAAATACTGGACCTTGTCGCAGTAGATTCGGAAGATGGTTGAGACGTACTGGACAGTCGATCGCCAAGGTGATCAGATCCGCAAACCATGGCCTTCGGGGCCACTCTGGAGCTACGAGGATCACAGACTCCATGTGGTTTTCTATCCGACGCAAGACCTTGCCCACTAGGGGCCAAGGAGGAAACACGTAAAGCAGAATGTCGCGAGGCCACGGCAGGACGAGGGCATCCACCCCTTCCGACCCGTGATCTCTCCGATGGCTGAAGAAGCGAGCCGCCTTCGCATTTGTCCTTGTTGCCATCAGATCGAAGTGTGGGACCCCCCAGCGATGAGTGAGAAGCCGGAAGGCTGTGTCGGACAATTCCCACTCGCCGGGATCCAGTCGCTGGCGGCTGAGAAAATCTGCCTGAACATTGTCTATCCTGGCTATGTGCGAGGCCACTATCCGGACCAGATGGAGCTCTGCCCAAGCCATGAGCCGTTCGGCCTCCCAGGCCACCAGTTGGCTTCTGGTTCTCCCCTGATGGCTGATGTAGGCCACTGTCGTTGCGTTGTCCAACAAAACTCGAACCGAACACTGAGCTATCAGAGGGAGAAAGACGCACAATGCCAGGCGCACCGCCCTGGTCTCCAACCAATTTATGGACCACGTCGTCTGATAAAGTGTCCAACAATCCTGGGCGGATTGTGACTGGCAAACTGCCCCCCAACCAGTGAGGCTGGCATCCGTCGTGACTATTACCCAATGCGGTTCCTCCAGGTCCATCTCCCGTAACAAATAGGCCAGGATCAACCACCAACCAAGACTGGACCTGGCTGGTTCCAGCAGGGGCAACGGCAGATGGAACTCTTCCGATTTCGGATCCTAACGAGAAAGCAACGTGTGTTGTAATGGTCTCATATGCGCAAACGCCCAAGGAACCACTTCCAGGGTTGACGCCATGGAACAAAGTACCTGCAAATAATCCCATACTATGGGAAGGGGTAAGGACAAGAGCCGACGGATTTGCGCCTCTAACTTGAGCATCCTCTCCTGAGTGAGGAAGACCTTGCCGACCGAGGTATCGAAGTGTGCGCCCAAGAAGTTGAGGACCTGAGATGGTACCAACTGGCTCTCGGCAAAATTGACCACCCAACCAAGGGACTGGAGCCTGAGCAGAACCGTGTTCACTGCCAACCGACAGAAGCACTCCAATTTGGCCCGGATGAGCCAATCATCTAGGTTGCTCTCTTTGTTAACGGGTGTACCCCCCTAGTTTATTGTAAACTGGTACGATAAGACATGGTCTTAAGCATCGGTATATTAAAAGAATTTAAATAAATAAATAAATAGGTAGGGGTGAACCAAGATCTGCTCCCGCCGAAGGGTCGCTGCTACTACCACCATCACCTTGGTGAAGACCGGTTTAGCAACAGCTCCACAGAACAGGAGTGCTTGGAACTGATAATGCTCTCCCAAGGACCATGAACCTGAGAAACCACTGATGGCGCTCACAGATTCCGATATGAAGATACGCCTCGGTCAGGTCCAAAGAAACCAAATATTCTCCCAAGAGGACGGCCGTAATGACCGAGTGGAGAGTCTCCATGCAAAAAACGGGGAACCCAAAGAGCTCGGTTAACTGTCTTGAGGTCCAATATCAGACGGAAGGACCCCTCTTTCATCGGGACTACAAAATAGATGGAGTACCTGCCGGACCTGCGCTCTTCTGGAGGAACTGGAACAATGGCCCCCAGGAATTTCAACCGACTCAGGGTTTTCCCGACCACTTCTTGCTTGGTCAGAGACCCGGCGGGAGAAATCAGAAAGAGATCCCTTAACGGGCGGGCAAAATCCAACTCGTAACCGTTTGCGATGATACTGAGGACCCACTAGTCCGACGTGATCTTGACCCACTCCTCGAGGAACAGGGAGAGGCGGCCGCCCACCACTGGAACTGGGGAGAGGGTCGGAACACCTTCATTGGGACGGCTTAACTCCGACGGCTCCTTGGGAGCCCCCATCCCAAAATGGCCTACGGCCACGAAAGGAAGTAGGCCAAGATTGAGATCTCTGAGTCTGTTGGCGGACGGGAAAGGCGGGTGGCAGCCCCAAAGGGTCTGGAATACTTGGGCTTATCGTCAGGCAACTTATACACCTTGTTCTCCCCACTTTGATTCAGATGGACTGAATCAAATCACGGTGAACCTAGAAGATGTGGTAGGCCTGATTGACAAACTGAAGAGTAGTAAATCACCTGGACCGGATGGTATACACCCCAGAGTTCTGAAGGAACTAAAAAATGAAATTTCAGACCTATTAGTAAAAATTTGCAACTTATCATTAAAATCATCCATTGTACCTGAAGACTGGAGGATAGCAAATGTAACCCCAATATTTAAAAAGGGCTCAAGGGGCGATCCGGGAAACTACAGCCCGGTTAGCCTGAATTCAGTGCCAGGAAAAATAGTGGAAAGTGTTCTAAACATCAAAATCACAGAACATATAGAAAGACATGGTTTAATGGAACAAAGTCAGCATGGCTTTACCCAAGGCAAGTCTTGCCTCACAAATCTGCTTCACATTTTTGAAGGAGTTAATAAACATGTGGATAAGGGTGAACCGGTAGATATAGTATACTTGGATTTTCAGAAGGCGTTTGACAAAGTTCCTCATGAGAGGCTTCTAGGAAAAGTAAAAAGTCATGGGGTAGGTGGGGATGTCCTTTCGTGGATTGCAAATTGGCTAAAAGACAGGAAATAGAGTAGGATTAAATGGGCAATTTTCTCAGTGGAAGGGAGTGGACAGTGGAGTGCCTCAGGGATCTGTATTGGGACCCTTACTGTTCAATATATTTATAAATGATTTGGAAAGAAATACGACGAGTGAGATAATCAAATTTGCAGATGACACAAAATTGTTCAGAGTAGTTAAATCACAAGCAGATTGTGATAAATTGCAGGAAGACCTTGTGAGACTGGAAAATTGGGCATCCAAATGGCAGATGAAATTTAATGTGGATAAGTGCAAGATGATGCATATAGGGAAAAATAACCCGTGCTATAATTACACAATGTTGGGTTCCATATTAGGTGCTACAACCCAAGAAAGAGATCTAGGTGTCATAGTGGATAACACACTGAAATCGTCGGTGCAGTGTGCTGCGGCAGTCAAAAAAGCAAACAGAATGTTGGGAATTATTAGAAAAGGAATGGTGAATAAAACGGAAAATGTCATAATGCCTCTGTATCGCTCCATGGTGAGACCGCACCTTGAATACTGTGTACAATTCTGGTCGCCGCATCTCAAAAAAGATATAATTGCGATGGAGAAGGTACAGAGAAGGGCTACCAAAATGATAAGGGGAATAGAACAACTCCCCTATGAGGAAAGACTAAAGAGGTTAGGACTTTTCAGCTTGGAGAAGAGACGACTGAGGGGGCATATGATAGAGGTGTTTAAAATCATGAGAGGTCTAGAACGGGTAGATGTGAATCGGTTATTTACTCTTTCGGATAGTAGAAAGACTAGGGGGCACTCCATGAAGTTAGCATGGGGCACATTTAAAACTAATCGGAGAAAATTTTTTTTTACTCAACGCACAATTAAACTCTGGAATTTGTTGCCAGCGAATGTGGTTAGTGCAGTTAGTATAGCTGTGTTTAAAAAAGGATTGGATAAGTTCTTGGAGGAGAAGTCCATTACCTGCTATTAAGTCCACTTAGAGAATAGCCACTGCCATTAGCAATGGTTACATGGAATAGACTTAGTTTTTGGGTACTTGCCAGGTTCTTATGGCCTGGATTGGCCACTGTTGGAAACAGGATGCTGGGCTTGATGGACCCTTGGTCTGACCCAGTATGGCATTTTCTTATGTTCTTATGTTCAAGAGACTTAATAAGGGTGCCCAGCTCCTCACCGAACAACAATTTACCCTTAAAAGATTACCCAACTGAGTTTTGGAAGATTACCCAACTGAGTTTTGGAAGAAACATCTGATTACCCAACTGAGTTTTGGAAGAAACATCTGCGGGCCAGTTCCGGAGCCAAAGAAGCCGCCTAGCCGAGACTGCCGTGGCCATGTTGCGCGAAGAAGCCCGGTAGTAGATCATATAACGCATCTGCCGTGTAAGCCAATGCGGACGCCATCCTATTTGCCTGATCTGCTTCCTCCGGTGGCAATTCCTGTGAAGTGAGCATTTGCTGGACCCACCCGAGGGTCGCTCGCTGCATGAGGCTACTGCAGACCACCGCCCAAACACACAGCGCTGACACCTCAAAGATGCGCTTGAGGAGGACCTCCAGTCGCCTATCCTGCAAGTCTTTAAGCGCAGTCGCTCCAGTGACAGGAATGGTTGTCCGCTTAGTGACCGCGGTAACTGACGCGTCCATCTTGGGGATCCTGAGGATATCCAAGGCCTCCTCAGGTAAAGGATAGAGCTTGTCCATCGCCCGTCCCACCCGCAGGGTCGCGTCAAGAGATTCCCACTCACGAGTGACCAGCTGCTTAAGCATTGGGTGGAAGGGGAAAGTTTGGGGAAGGGCACGCAGCCCAGAGAGTACTGGCTTCCCCTTAACCGGCGCCGAGTTGGGGCTTGGTGCCTCAACTTCCAGCTCCTAGAGCACATGGGGGATCAAAGGATCCAACTCCTCCCGCCGAAATAAGCGGGAAACCTGGGGATTGTCCCCCTCTACTGGGTTGGATTCATCGACACCCCCTGTCTATACTTTGGAGAAGAGGATCCAGAAAAGAAGACAGAGCCTAAAAACTCTGTAGATAAAGAAAGTTAAAGAAATCTTAAGAAATTCAAAGGATCAGGACCGCAGGTTCTGAGAACTCCTCTGCTGAGAGTCAGAGAAAATAATGAGGGATTGCAGGTGGCACACCAAGTTAAGAGGGGGTGCCTTCTCAGTTTTTTCTCTGACTCCACCTGCTGAAAGGGAGACACAACCCAGCGGTCTGGACTGATCCTGGTACTTACAGGGAATGGGAAAATTTAATAAGAGCTCTGAAATATCCATTTATTACAGCATCCTTTCTCCAACAAACATACAGAAGGATGCTTAGAGAGATACTGCCAGCCTCTCCCCATGGAGCACACAGAGATCCCCCCCCCCCCCTCCCAGAATCACTCATACCCCCAGGCCCTTCCTCCAGGGGTCACAGACACACACCCCCCCCCCCCCAGCCCTTCCCCCAGGATCACTTGCAGCCCCAGGCCCTTCTTCCAGGGTTCATAGACACTCCCTCCCCAGCCCTTCCCCGGGGATCACTCGCACCCCCAGGCCCTTCTTCCAGGGGTCACAGACACCCCCCCCCCTCCCAGGTTCACTCGCACCCCCAGGCCCTTCTTCCAGGGGTCACAGACACCCCCCCCCCCAGGTTCACTCGCACCCCAAGGCCCTTCTTCCAGGGGTCACAGACACCCCCCCCCCCAGCCCTTCCCCGGGGATCACTCGCACCCCCAGCCTTTCCCCGGGGATCACTCGCACACCCCCAGGCCCTTCTTGCAGGGGTCACAGACACCCCCCCCCCCCCCAGCCCTTCCCCGGGGATCACTCGCACCCCCAGGCCCTTCTTCCAGGAGTCACAGACACCCCCCCCCCCCCCCAGGTTCACTCACACCCCCAGGCCCTTCTTCCAGGGGTCACAGACACCCCCCCGCCCAGGTTCACTCGCACCCCCAGGCCCTTCTTCCAGGGGTCACAGACACCCCCCCCCCTGCCCAGCCCTTCCCCGGGGATCACTCGCACCCCCAGGCCCTTCTTCCGGGGGTCACAGACACCCCCCCTCCCAGGTTCACTCAACCCCAGGCCCTTCTTCCAGGGGGTCACAGACACCCCCCCAGGTTCACTCGCACCCCCAGGCCCTTCTTCCAGGGGTCACAGACAACCCCCCCCCCCCCAGGTTCACTCGCACCCCCAGGCCCTTCTTCCAGGGGTCACAGACAACCCCCCCCCCCAGGTTCACTTGCACCCCCAGGCCCTTCTTCCAGGGGTCACAGACACCTCCCCCCAGCCCTTCCCCGGGGATCACTCGCACCCCCAGGCCCTACTTCCAGGGGTCACAGACCCCCCCCCCCCCCCCACCAGGTTCACTCGCACCCCCAGGCCCTTCTTCCAGGGGTCACAGACACCCCGCCCCACCCAGCCCTTCCCCGGGGATCATTCGCACCCCCAGGCCCTACTTCCAGGGGTCACAGACACCCCCCCCCCCCCACCAGGTTCACTCGCACCCCCAGGCCCTTCTTCCAGGGGTCACAGACACCCCCCCCCAGGTTCACTCGCACCCCCAGGCCCTTCTTCCAGGGGTCACAGACACACCCCCCCAGGTTCACTCGCACCCCCAGGCCCTTCTTCCAGGGGTCACAGACACCCCCCCCCCCAGGTTCACTCGCACCCCCAGGGCCCTTCTTCCAGGGGTCACAGACACCCCCCCCCCCGGGTTCACTCGCACCCCCAGGCCCTTCTTCCAGGGGTCACAGACACCCCCCCCCCCAGGCCCTTCTTCCAGGGGTCACAGACACCCCCCCCCAGGTTCACTCACACCTCCAGGCCCTTCTTCCAGGGGTCACAGACACCCCCCCCCCAGGTTCACTCGCACCCCCAGGCCCTTCTTCCAGGGGTCACAGACACCCCCCCCCCCCAGCTCTTCCCTGGGGATCACTCGCACCCCCAGGCCCTTCTTCCAGGGGTCACAGACACCCCCCCCCAGGTTCACTCGCACCCCCAGGCCCTTCTTCCAGGGGTCACAGACACCCCCCCCCCCAGGTTCACTCGCACCCCCAGGCCCTTCTTCCAGGGGTCACAGACCCCCCCCCCCCCCAGGTTCACTCGCACCCCCAGGCCCTTCTTCCAGGGGTCACAGACACCCCCCCCCCAGGTTCACTCGCACCCCCAGGCCCTTCTTCCAGGGGTCACAGACCCCCCCCCCCCCCCGGGTTCACTCGCACCCCCAGGCCCTTCTTCCAGGGGTCACAGACCACCCCCCCCCCCCCAGGTTCACTCGCACCCCCAGGCCCTTCTTCCAGGGGTCACAGACACCCCCCCCCCCAGGTTCACTCGCACCCCCAGGCCCTTCTTCCAGGGGTCACAGACACCCCCCCCCCCCCAGGTTCACTCGCACCCCCAGGCCCTTCTTCCAGGGGTCACAGACACCCCCCCCCCCAGGTTCACTCGCACCCCCAGGCCCTTCTTCCAGGGGTCACAGACACCCCCCCCCCCCCCAGGTTCACTCGCACCCCCAGGCCCTTCTTCCAGGGGTCACAGACCACCCCCCCCCCAGGTTCACTCGCACCCCCAGGCCCTTCTTCCAGGGGTCACAGACACCCCCCCCCCAGGTTCACTCGCACCTCCAGGCCCTTCTTCCAGGGGTCACAGACACCCCCCCCGGTTCACTCGCACCCCCAGGCCCTTCTTCCAGGGGTCACAGACACCCCCCCCCCCCAGGTTCACTCGCACCCCCAGGCCCTTCTTCCAGGGGTCACAGACACCCCGCCCCCCCAGGTTCACTCGCACCCCCAGGCCCTTCTTCCAGAGGTCACAGACACACCTCCCCCCCAGGTTCACTCGCACCCCCAGGCCCTTCTTCCAGGGGTCACAGACCACCCCCCCCCCAGGTTCACCCGCCCCCCCCGGCCCTTCTTCCAGGGGTCACAGACCACCCCCCCCCCCCAGGTTCACTCGCACCTCCAGGCCCTTCTTCCAGGGGTCACAGACCACCCCCCCCCCCCCCCAGGTTCACTCGCACCCCCAGGCCCTTCTTCCAGGGGTCACAGACACACCCCCCCCCAGGTTCACTCGCACCCCCAGGCCCTTCTTCCAGGGGTCACAGACACCCCGCCCCCCAGGTTCACTCGCACCCCCAGGCCCTTCTTCCAGGGGTCACAGACACCCCGCCCCCCAGGTTCACTCGCACCCTCAGGCCCTTCTTCCAGGGGTCACAGACACACCCCCCCCCAGGTTCACTCGCACCCCCAGGCCCTTCTTCCAGGGGTCACAGACCCCCAGGTTCACTCGCACCCCCAGGCCCTTCTTCCAGGGGTCACAGACACCCCCCCCCCCCAGGTTCACTCGCACCCCCAGGCCCTTCTTCCAGGGGTCACAGACACCCCGCCCCCCAGGTTCACTCGCACCTCCAGGCCCTTCTTCCAGGGGTCACAGACACCCCGCCCCCCAGGTTCACTCGCACCTCCAGGCCCTTCTTCCAGGGGTCACAGACACTCGAACCCCCAGGCCCTTCTTCCAGGGGTCACAGACACCCCGCCCCCCAGGTTCACTCGCACCCCCAGGCCCTTCTTCCAGGGGTCACAGACACCCCACCCCCCAGGTTCACTCGCACCCCCAGGCCCTTCTTCCAGGGGTCACAGACACACCCCCCCCCAGGTTCACTCGCACCCCCAGGCCCTTCTTCCAGGGGTCACAGACACCCCTCAGGCCCTCCTAACCGGAGGACACAGACACCTCCCAAACATTTCTCACCGGGGGAACAGACATTCACACCCCATCCCCCCTCGCCTAGGGGACACAGCCACTCACGCCCCCAACCCCTTCCCGGAACACGCGCGCGCGCCTCTAGCCCCGCATCGCTGGAAACAAACACAACCCTTGCGCCGGGTCACAACCCCGAATCCTCACACACACCGGTACCTGCTCCCACTCCGGCCTCAGCCGCCCACACTTCCGGGTGTCACTGCGGCTACGAACTGACGTCCTAGCGTACGCAACCAACCAGCACCACGTCCGTCTCCTGCGCATGCGCAGCCACCGCTCCACGCGCCTTCATCTGTTCTATAACCGTTTACATTCTTACGGTTTACACCCTAAATCCTTCTCTACCTCAACACGTCACCCCAATTACACAGAGACTCCGCCCTCTGATCATACCCAGTCACACAGCCACCTCCTGTCACACCAAGCCCCGCCCCCATCTCAGCCTCCATTCACTGACTGCCCCCAATTACACAAACCACACACCCAATTGCATCAATCATACACTGACCCCGCCCCACCACACCCAGTCACACACGATCCCCAATCACATTCATCACCACTGACCCTGCCCCACCCTCAGTCACACACTGACCCCCAATCACATTCATCACACACTGACCCTGCCCCACCACACCCAGTCACACACTGACCCCAAATCACATTCATCACACACTGAGCCTGCCCCACCACACCCCGTCACACACTGACCCCAAATCACATTCAGTCACACACTGACCCTGTCCCCACCATACCCAGTCACACACTGACCCCAAATCACATTCATCACACACTGACCTTGCCCCAACACACCGTCACACACTGACCCCCAATCACATTCATTCACACACTGACCCTACCCCACCACACCCAGTCACACACTGACCCTGTCCCCACCATATCCAGTCACACACTGACCCCAAATCACATTCAGTCACACACTGACCCCCAATCACATTCAGTCCTACACTGAGCCTGCTCCACCATACCCAGTCACACACTGACCCCAATTCACATTCAGTCACACACTGACCCCAATCACATTCAGTCCTACACTGAGCCTGCTCCACCATACCCAGTCACACACTGACCCCAATTCACATTCAGTCACACACTGACCCTGTGCCCACCACACCCAGTCACACACTGACCCCAATTCACATTCAGTCACACACTGACCCTGTCCCCACCATACCCAGTCACACACTGACCCCAATTCACATTCAGTCACACACTGACCCCCAATCACATTCAGTCCTACACTGAGCCTGCTCCACCATACCCAGTCACACACTGACCCCAATTCACATTCAGTCACACACTGACCCCCAATCACATTCAGTCCTACACTGAGCCTGCTCCACCATACCCAGTCACACACTGACACCAATTCACATTCAGTCACACACTGACCCTGTGCCCACCACACCCAGTCACACACTGACCCCAATTCACATTCAGTCACACACTGACCCTGTCCCCACCATACCCAGTCACACACTGACCCCAATTCACATTCAGTCACACACTGACCCCCAATCACATTCAATCCTGCACTGAGCCTGCTCCACCACATCCAGTCACACACTGACCCCCAATCACATTCATCACATACTGACCCTGCCCCACCACACCCAGTCACACACTGACCCCCAATCACATTCATCACACACTGACCCTGCCCCACCACACCCAGTCACACACTGACCCTGTCCCCACCATACCCAGTCACACACTGACCCCAAATCACATTCATCACACACTGAGCCTGCCCCACCACACCCCGTCACACACTGACCCCAAATCACATTCAGTCACACACTGACCCTGTCCCCACCATACCCAGTCACACACTGACCCCAAATCACATTCATCACACGCTGACCTTGCCCAACACACCCAGTCACACACTGACCCCCAATCACATTCATTCACACACTGACCCTGCCCCACCATACCCAGTCACACACTGACCCTGTCCCCACCATATCCAGTCACACACTGACCCCAAATCACATTCATCACACACTGAGCCTGCCCCACCATACCCAGTCACACACTGACCCCCAATCACATTCATTCACACACTGAGCCTGCCCCATCTCACCCAGTCACACACTGACCCCCAATCACATTCATCACACACTGACCCTGCCCCACCACACCCAGTCACACACTGACCCCCAATCACATTCATCACACACACTGACCCTGCCCCAACACACCCAGTCACACACTGACCCCCAATCACATTCATTCACACACTGACCCTGCCCCACCATACCCAGTCACACACTGACCCCAAATCACATTCAGTCACACACTGACCCTGTCCCCACCATATCCAGTCACACACTGACCCCAAATCACATTCATCACACACTGAGCCTGCCCCACCATACCCAGTCACACACTGACCCCCAATCACATTCATTCACACACTGACCCTGCCCCACCACACCCAGTCACACACTGACCCCAATTCACATTCAGTCACACACTGACCCCGCCCCACCACACCAGTCACACACTGACCCCCAATCACATTCATCACATACTGACCCTGCCCCACCACACCCAGTCACACACTGACCCCAATTCACATTCAGTCACACACTGACCCTGTCCCCACCATACCCAGTCACACACTGACCCCAATTCACATTCAGTCACACACTGACCCCCAATCACATTCAATCCTACACTGAGCCTGCTCCACCACATCCAGTCACACACTGACCCCCAATCACATTCATCACATACTGACCCTGCCCCACCATACCCAGTCACACACTGACCCCAATTCACATTCATCACACACTGAGCCTGCCCCACCACACCCCGTCACACACTGACCCCAAATCACATTCAGTCTCACACTGACCCTGCCCCACCACACCCAGTCACACACTGACCCTGCCCCACCAGACCCAGTCACACACTGACCCCAAATCACATTCATCACACACTGAGCCTGCCCCACCACACCCCGTCACACACTGACCCCAAATCACATTCAGTCACACACTGACCCTGCCCCACCACACCCAGTCACACACTGACCCTGCCCCACCACACCCAGTCACACACTGACCCCAAATCACATTCAGTCACACACTGACCCTGTCCCCACCATACCCAGTCACACACTGACCCCAATTCACATTCATCACACACTGAGCCTGCCCCACCACACCCCATCACACACTGACCCCAAATCACATTCAGTCACACACTGACCCTGTCCCCACCATACCCAGTCACACACTGACCCCAATTCACATTCATCACACACTGAGCCTGCCCCACCACACCCCGTCACACACTGACCCCAAATCACATTCAGTTTCACACTGACCCTGCCCCACCACACCCAGTCACACACTGACCCTGCCCCACCACACCCAGTCACACACTGACCCCAAATCACATTCATCACACACTGAGCCTGCCACACCACACCCAGTCACACACTGACCCTGTCCCCACCACACCCAGTCACACACTGACCCCAAATCACATTCATCACACACTGAGCCTGCCCCACCACACCCAGTCACACACTGACCCCAAATCACATTCATCACACACTGACCTTGCCCCAACACACCCAGTCACACACTGACCCCCAATCACATTCATTCACACACTGACCCTGCCCCACCATACCCAGTCACACACTGACCCCAAATCACATTCAGTCACACACTGACCCTGTCCCCACCATATCCAGTCACACACTGACCCCAAATCACATTCATCACACACTGAGCCTGCCCCACCATACCCAGTCACACACTGACCCCCAATCACATTCATTCACACACTGAGCCTGCCCCATCACACCCAGTCACACACTGACCCCCCAATCACATTCATCACACACTGACCCTGCCCCACCACACCCAGTCACACACTGACCCCAATTCACATTCAGTCACACACTGACCCTGTCTCCACCACACCCAGTCACACTCTGACCCCAAATCACATTCAGTCACACACTGTCCCTGTCTCCACCTTTTGTTGTGTATGTGAGGGTGCTAGCCTGTGTGAAGGGATTGTGTATGTGTGAGACAGAGCCTGTGTGAAGGGGAGCATGAGAGAGAGACATAGGTAGCCAGTGTGAGGATGTATGTGTGAGAGAGAAAGGGAGCTTGTGTGTATGTGAGGGTGCTAGCCTGTGTGAAGGGATTGTGTATGTGTGAGACAGAGTCTGTGTGAAGGGGTGCGTGAGAGAGAGACATAGGTGAGGGTGTATGTGAGAGAGAGAAAGGGAGCTTGTGCAAGAGAGGGAGTCTGTATGAGGGATGTGTGTATGTGTACTAGAGAGAGGGAGCATGTGTGTGAGAGAGGGAGGGACAGAGGGAGCCCATGTGAGGGGCAGTACTGAGAACGGGGTCAAACTGTGGGTCTGGAGATAGAGTGGAAGGGGGTTGAGCCTAGAGATGGAGGGGAGAGATACTGGCAGGTGGAGGAGTTGGGGCCTGAGAGGGCAAAGTGGCCAGGGGAGTAGGGAGAGCAAGTGGAAGGGACACTCTTACAGTGAATTTCTAGGGAAATTCTGCTCAAAATATTTAAAATTCAGCATCTCTTTTTTCTGTATTAATTAAAAATGTAATTACTTAAACACTGTCATGTAAATTCTGTTATTTTGACCAATATAAAGTTTGCAGAATTTTGCAGAATTTTAAATTTTTTTGCGCAGAATTCCCCTAGGAGTATCCAGTTCAACTATATCTTTTTTGAGATGCGGCGACCACAATTGTACACAGTATTCAAGGTGCGGTCTCACCATGGAGCGATACAGAGGCATTATGACATTTTCCGTTTTATTCACCATTCCCTTCCTAATAATTCCTAACATTCTGTTTGCTTTTTTGACTGCTGCAGCACACTGAGCCGACGATTTTAAAGTATTATCCACTATGATGCCCAGATCTTTTTCCTGGATGGTAACTCCTAGGATAGAACCTAACATCGTGTAACTACAGCAAGGGTTATTTTTCCCTATGTGCATCAGCTTGCACTTATCCACATTAAATTTCATCTGCCATTTGGATGCCCAATCTTCCAGTCTTGCAAGGTCCTCCTGTAATGTATCACAGTCTGCTTGAGATTTAACTATAATATTGTGTATTGGCTTTGAACTCAAGCATTCGGGGCTCACAGTCACCCCTTTTTTGGTTTTAATAAAAGGCAAAGAACTTCATATTGCTGCATGTTAGACTACAATGACAGGATGTTGCGACATGGACCTGTACCTTGCCTCCGGGGACTGTCTCCTGGTCCGTCATCAGTGGCATCATGGCTGTGCACCGCACCGTGGCGTACGAATCAGCTGGACCGCACTCCTCCCCTCACGCTGATGTCCTTCCCTGCGCTAGCACGGGAAATTGTAGTATTTAGCCTGGCGTTGCAGCACAAGCCTTGCCTCGGCTACAGGCTTGCATGTGCTGGTGCTGCTACTCTGTGATTCTTGCGTTCCTTTGAAACTGGAGCACCTACTGGAGTTTCGCCTGCCGCCTGCCTCTGATCCGGATTGAGAATTGGATTCTGTTTTGCCTGCCTTGACATGGATTGGAATTGGATCCTTGCTTACCTGCTGCCTGCCCCTGACCTAGGACTGGATCTGGTTTGCCTCTGAACCTGCATCTGGCCCCCCTCAGCCGACCCTTGACGCTGACCTGGCTCAGGTTAAGGCTGTTATAGGAAAATTGATCCTTACAAACTAATTTTCATTCCTCCCCTCCAGCAGATGGAGACAGGGAAGTTTCTGACTGACACTGCCAGTTAAGTTGAGGTGCCTCCTGCAGTCTGCCAGTATTGAACTGTACCCAAAGCCAGATTAACATAAAAAAAGAACCACACTAACTATATACAACTGTTCCCCAAATGAGCAGAGGGAAGAAGAAACCTTGTATATTTAAGAACTCCTGCGCGCACTACACACCTGCACGGGACCAGAAACTGAAACCAAACACTGATCGAGCTGGACTCTCGAGTGATCTGTGGTACTACAGGAAGGAACATTAGCAGGTAAGAACCAATTTTCCTTTCCCTGTACCTACCCGGATCAGTCCAGACCTCTGGGATGTACCAAAGCTCTCTCACACTGGGTGAGACCCCGAGAGTCCCGCTCGAAGCAAACTGTCACCAAAACCTGAGGTCTGGATGTCCAGACGGTAATGTCTGGCAAAGGTGTGCAAAGATTTCCAAGTGGCCGCCCTACTGATTTCCTGTGGCGAAACCTGATGACACTCAGCCCAAGAGGCCGCTTGTGACCGGGTAGAATGAGTGTGAAGCCCACTAGGCACCGGTCGCCCTTTGGCAATGTACGCAGAGCTGATAGCCTCCTGCAAGCACCGAGCAATAGTGGCCCTAGAAGCTTCTGTCCCCGCCTAGGGCCACTCCACAGTACAAACAGGTGATGAGACAGGTGAAAACTGTTAGTAACCTCCAAGAAATGCAACAGAGCCCGTCGCACGTCCAACCGACGTAAATCTCTGGACTGAGGGGTGGAAGGGCCAGACACTAGGAAGGAAGGGAGCTCTACAGACTGATTCAAATGAAAAGATGACACAATCTTAGGTAAAAAGGAGGGAACCGACCTCAAAGACACCTCGGAATCAGAAATCCTCACACCCGACGAACTGATGATATAGCCACCAGGAAAATCACTTTTAGAGTAAGATCCTTCAGCTTTACACATTTCAAAGGCTCAAACGGCGGTGTACACATAGCCTGCAACACTAGACTGAGACTCCAGGAAGGACAAGGATTCCGAATGGATGGACATAGATGTTTAACTCCCCATAGGTAGTGCACGACGTCGGGGTGAGCTGCCAAGCAAACTCTGCTTACCTTACCCCAAAAACAAGCCAGGGCCGACACCTGAACCCTCAGGGAATTAAAGGATAAGCCTTTGGCCAGACCAGCCTGTAAAAAGGCCAAGACATTGCCCATGGAGGCACGAGTGTGGACCACCTCGCATTCCACGCACCAAGTCTCAAATATACCCCACACCCTGAAATATGCCAGGGAGGTAGAGGTCTTTCTGGTCTGCAAAAGGGTAGCAACCACCGCATCTGAATAACCTTTACTCCTTAAGCGTTCCCTCTCTAATGCCATGCCGCTAGACAAAAGCGATCTGCCCCTTCCAAACACCTGGGACCTTGTCGGAGGAGATCTGGCCGGAGTAGAAACCGCAATGGTCCATCTACGGCTAGGTTTACGAGGTCTGCAAACCACAGCTGCCTCGGCCATTCCAGTGCTACAAGGATTATGTCCCTTCAGTGAATCTCTACTCTTCGCAACACCTTGCCGATTAGTGGCCATGGCGGGAACACATACAGGACATCCGACGGCCAAGGGAGGACCAGAGCGTCTACCCCTTCTGCGCCTGTCTCCTGACACCGACTGAAGAATCTTGGAGCCTTGGTGTTGCTAAAGGTCACCATCAGATCCATGCAGGGGCGGCCCCACCTGTTGCAGATAAGGTGAAAAGCCTCCTCCGACAGCATCCACTTGCCGGGATCCAGGCAGTGTTGACTCAGGAAGTCCATTTGAACACTGTCCACGCCTGCAATATGAAAGGCCACTATCTTTTGCAGATGCAGCTCCGCCCAATTGATCAATTCCCGGGCTTCCAGGGCTACCACTCTGCTCTTGGTGCCTCCCTGGCAATTTATATAAGCCACTGTTGTCACATTTTCCAACAGGACCCTTACCGGATGGCCCATACCAGGGAAAGAAAGGCTTGAAGAGCAAGACACACGGCTCTGGTCTCCAATCAACTGATTGGTCACGAGGACTCCATCTTCGATCATTGGCCCTGGACTGATCTGCCTTGGCAGACGCACCCCAACCGGAAAGGCTAGCATCCGTGGTCACTACCACCCAAGAGGGAACCTCCAGGTCTATCCCTCTGCGAAGCCTGTCCGGGGTGAGCCACCAGGTGAGACTGGACCGCGCAGAGTCTGTAAGTGTGAAGTGGGTAGCTGAAACTGCTTGGAGACTGGGTCCCAACAGGATAGTAAAGCTGACTGAAGAGGCCTCATATGACCTTATCCATTTGGAGCTGCTGCACCCAATGAAGGCCTGCCCTCAACATAAAAATACTGCACATAGCCGCCCGAGCCCCCAGAGCAGAGACCTTGAAGATCTTCTTAAGGTGAACCTCCAACTTCCTATCCTGGAGGTCCTTGAGCGCTGCGGAACCAGTGACAGGGATAATCGTCTTCTTAGTGATGGCGGACACAGCCGCATCCACCTTCGGTATTTTGAGAAACTCCAGTGCCTCATCCAAAAGCGGGTATAACTTCTCCATGGCTCTGCTCACCTTCAACCCGGCATCCGGAGTGTCCCACTCCCTAAAGAGCAGGGCACTGAATGACATATGGAAGGGAAAAGCCGTAGTGGGCCGCTAGCCCTAACATCACTGGATCCACGGCTCCGAGCCCCGAGCTTTCTTGCGGGGCCTCAATACCCAACTCCTCAAGCACAGCCAGAATTAGGGGGGCTAGTTCTTCAGTGCGAAACAAACGCACCACCCTGGGGTCATCCCCGGCAAGGCCCGACTCATCTGGAAGGGACTGGTCTGGGTCCTGGTGACCGCATCGGGAGACCCCCGGGGGAAGCAATGCCTGGGCAGTACCGGGAGAGAATCCATGGGCAGGGGGAAGGGGGGGCCAGAATGAACTGGCCGAACCCCTTTGGAGGCCCCTGACCCCTCTGGGGCCCCAAACTTAGTGGGAGCCACCGGGGTCGCTTCTTCCCACCGTGGTCGCTTGGTCCTCCGAGCCTAAGAACTCCCCTTATGGCTGCGGCGCCGGGAGGATCGGCTCTCTTTAAAGACCTGGCTGAGAGAGCTCATAAAATCAGCCGAAATAGAGGAGGAAAAATCAGATCCGTCCTCCGCATCTTCCTCCAAGGAAACATCCCTGACCGGCACCACATAGTTTGCCCCAGCCCCCTGCGGCCGCGGCGACAATGAGAGGGTGGCATCCCCTTCCCCCTCAGTGGGCCGTGAGAACATCGCCAAAATGGCGTCCGTTCCCGCACTAAGCGGGAATGGGTCTCCCAAGGGCTTTCGCGCCGAAACGAGCCTACCAGGCTCCCGGCGCACAGAAGGCATCCCTGCCACAGCCGCTCCAGAGGGGCCCTCCCCACCGGGGAGGCACTCCATGCACAGGCTGTCGTGTGAGAGTTGCACGCGGCATGGTCCAAACCCTAAAGAATGATGCGCCGAAGGAGCAGGGGAGCCGAGACACCAGAGCTGCAAGCCGGGATGCATTGCCCTACCTGCAGCAAAAAACGGCGAAAAGAAAGAGCACTGATTTTTTGGTTTTTTTTTAAAACACCACTAGAGTGCCAAGCTGCAGGTTCCTACGTCCTCTGGCAGGGTGAGTGAATCGGGCTTCCCGGTGTCAACCCTGGCAGCCACTGGAATGGGAGCGAACGATAAGGTCTCAGACCCTCTGCCCGAAATGCGTCAGCTACCAGGCGGGATGGCCCCCTGGGACCTAGCGACCATCTGGGAGGCGGAAGACTTCAGAGGTCCAATCTTCTCACTATTGTCTTCTCTTTTGCTATTTTCTTTTTTTTAAACTCAGACTGCTGGGATTTGCACCTCCACCATCTGCTGGAGACAGAGAAATACTGTCAGACTACAGGTGGCAGCTCAACTTAACTGGCAGTGTCAGTCAAAAACTTCTCTGTCTCCATCTGCTGGAGGGGAGGCAAAACCCAGGAGTCTGGACTGATCCAGGTACTTACAGGGAAACTATCATTGGGTCCATGAAACGTAGCACAGGAACTCATCAAGGTGCACCAAGCAAAATCTTAAATAGTAAACGAACCCTTTATTATCTGGTAAAACCCCCAGAAGTGCAGGCCAAAGGCAGAGCCCTGAAGTGGCTAGCAAACCATACATCACCCAGGCCTGCACCAGATTAGTAAAGTTAAGCTTATTTGAAAGTACAAACATTTCAACGTGCTGGGCACTTTGCATTAAAAGTGTTAGCAGAGAACAGGGACAATTCAAAGAAATGGAGAAGTTCCCCTATGCACCCGGTAACTACAATTCATTTACGTCTTCATGGACGCAGTATTCTTCCTCCCATTTGCCCACACAAAACAAAGGAGAGCGCATTTTAATGTTCTGCTCATCTAACTCTTCCACCCACTCACAGCAATTTTTGAAATGATCATGGAGGTTTAAATTGTAGGGGTCAGGCCAAAAATAAAGATTCTTGGATCATTTAAGAGCATAAGAACATAAGAACATGCCATACTGGGTCAGACCAAGGGTCCATCAAGCCCAGCATCCTGCTTCCAACAGTGGCCAATCCAGGCCATAAGAACCTGGCAATTACCCAAAAACTAAGTCTATTCCATGTAACCATTGCTAATGGCAGTGGCTATTCTCTAAGTGAACTTAATAGCAGGTAATGGACTTCTCCTCCAAGAACATATCCAATCCTTTTTTAAACACAGCTATACTAACTGCACGAACCACATCCTCTGGCAACAAATTCCAGAGTTTAATTGTGCGTTTAGTAAAAAAGAACTTTCTCCGATTAGTTTTAAATGTGCCCCATGCTAACTTCATGGAGTGCCCCCTAGTCTTTCTACTATCCGAAAGAGTAAAAGACCGATTCACATCTACCCGTTCTAGACCTCTCATGATTTTAAACATCTCTATCATATCCCCCCTCAGTCGTCTCTTCTCCAAGCTGAAAAGTCCTAACCTCTTTAGTCTTTCCTCATAGGGGAGCTGTTCCATCCCCTTTATCATTTTGGTTGCCCTTCTCTGTACCTTCTCCATCGCAATTATATCTTTTTTGAGATGCGGTGACCAGAATTGTACACAGTATTCAAGGTGCGGTCTCACCAGGGACCTATATAGGGGCAATATTACCTCTGTTTTCTGCTGACCATTCTTCTCTCTATATAGACAAGCATCTTTCTTGCTTTTACTGTCATTTTATCTACCTGTTTGGCCACCTTAAGATCATAAGATACAATTACCCCCGGATCCCGCTCTTCCTTTGTACGTAAGAATTTCATCTCCAAAACTGTACCTTTCCCTTGGGTTTTTGCATCCTAAATACATGACTCCATATATTTTAACCTTAAATCTTAGCTGCCATACCTTAAACCATTCCTTAAGCTCTTCGAGATCCCACCCCATGTTTTCACTCCTTCCTGGCTGTCCACCTTGTTACAGATTTTGGTATCATTGGCAAAAAGACCCTTCTGTTATGTCACTCACAAAAATGTTGAAACGAACAGGACCAAGGACCGATCCCTGAGGCACACCCACTAGTAATAACCCCTCCTCAGAGAAAACGCCATTAGCAATACCCTTTTTCGCCTCCCACTCATCCAGTTTCTAACCCAGTCAGTCACTCTAGGATCCATGCCAAGGGCACACAATTTATTTATAAGTCTTCTGTATGAAACCGTGTCAAAGGCCTCGCTGAAATCCTTTGATCCAAGTCTCTGGTCACCCTGTTAAAGAAATTGATCAGATTTGTCTAACAAAATTTATCTCTGGTAAAACCATGCTGCCTAAATACCTAAAATTTGGCAAATTTGCTTACTGATTTGGTTGCGTGCCTTAGATGTCATTCAAATAGCAGCTGCCCAGGTTATAATCATGGTGAAGCACAGAGAACTTTCAGTTAAAACGTGGACCCTTATCCAGAACGTGGCTTATGGGGGTAGTGAAAGTGTCATGTCCCGCATATTGCATTCTTCTAACCAACACTTGCTTCTTCTGCCAAATTTTAACCTTTTTAATTTGCAGAAAACTAGGGATTGCCTATCTGCACTTACAGGTCCACAATCGTGGAACTCGTTGGCCAAGGATTTGCGGGGGGAGGATAATTTATTTATTCAAGCCTCTGGCTGAGTTTTAATTGAGATTTGTAATTTTTTGGTTATTTATTCATCCTGTGTTGTTTCTTCCAATGATTATATGAATGTTCTACTATTCTCTGCTTTGGACAGGATTTCATGGAAACAGATTATAAATGTATTTCCATAAATAAAGAAGGCAAGCACCAGATTCTGATCATCTGCGCAGGCTTTGTCTCTGGCCTTCAGAAATGTAAACGGAAATAAGACTTCGATATTTTAAGGAAGCTCCAGTCCTAGTCTTTATTTATTTAAAGGCTTTTTATACCGATATTAGTGGGTACATCATATCGGTTTACATCAAAAATAGATGGAAAATACAAAGAACAGGGAAATGGGGAGGGGACAAGATAGTGCAACAACTAGAGAGAGCTAAGTAAATTCAATTGTGAATAGGTCAGCAAGAAGAGAAAAACTGGAGAGATAACAAGTTAACTTAATAACTTAGAAGGCATGAGTTGGGATGAATTTATGTGCATGGACCTAGTCAGGGTAGGCTTGGTGGAAAAGTCAAGTCTTTAGCTTTTTCTTGAATTTGAAGGAGCAGGGCTCAAGGCGGAGGTTTGGGGGTAGTGCATTCCAATGGGTGGGGCCAGTAATTGAGAGTGCATGATCCCTTGTGGAGGAGAGGCGAGCATTCTTGAAGGATGGAGTGTGCAGGGTGCCTTTAAGAGTTGCTCTGGTAGGGCGGGTGGAGGGTATGAATCAGAGGGGCTCATTGAGCCAGCTGGAGTTGTGTTTGTAGACGGATTTGTGAATAATAGTGAGGGTCTTGTAGAGGATATGTGATGGGATAGGGAGCCAGTGGAGGTCTTTTAGGAGGGGGGTTATTTGGTCGTATTTACGGGCATTCATGATGGTTCTAGCAACGGCGTTCTGTAGCATTTGGAGGGGTTTGATGGTGGATGAGGTAGAGTAAGGTCACAAGGCTTTGCAACAGGTAGAAGATTGGTTTTCCTAACGTAAGAGACTCATATATATGACCAATCTACCCCTTCTTTGCAAAAGATTTAAAGACAGATGCTGCTATTTAGAAACAAGTCTTTAATATTTAATACAATCCAAGCCAATGGCTTGCTGATGCTCTTGGGAAGCTCGCATCGCAGAGACAGTAAAGTGCTGGGGGCCCCAGTGGCCTTGTGCACACCCTTTGCCCATGTCCTCTCTGGAGGCCGCAGGAGCTCAGAGTCTTGTGGTCACAGGGGGCAGATTCACGTAACTCTTCATAGGGGGCAGTGGCCTAATCTTGCGACCTGCCCAGCCTCCTTTTCTTTTCCACTTCCCACTGGATGGGCGTATGCCAAGCCAGCGGTTCCTCCCGGCTTTGCCAATGATACGCTTGTTATGATCGACGTTTGAAACTCGGCCCACAGTGACCATGCAGGTCTCCAGCACCTAAAGAGAGAAAAAGGCAAGAGTTTGGCCTTGGAAAGAATTCTGTGGTCCCTCTGTGACCCACATATAGCCATCACATTTTTCCAGCCCCCCCTGTTTTTTCCCGTCTTCTCTCCCTCGAACAATCGCCTGAAACAACATTGTACCTATTTATGATGCCTTGTATATAACCCCACCCCCTCCTTGTTTTTCCCACCCCATCCCAACCTTTGTTGCTCCCTGTTGACTCCCTCCCCCAAATTTATTTAGTTTTTGTTTTACTACTGTTTTTACTTGTTCTTTGTTCTATGTAAAGGCTATGCCTATATATTCCCTGGTTTTAAGTTATATGTAAACCGACACGATGTGCAAACGGTTGTCATAAGAACATAAGAAATTGCCATGCTGGGACAGACCAAGGGTCCATCAAGCCCAGCATCCTGTTTCCAACAGAGGCCAAAAACCAGGCCACAAGAACCTGGCAATTACCCAAACACTAAGAAGATCCCATGCTACTGATGCAATTAATAGCAGTGGCTATTCCCTAAGTATAATTGATTAATAGCCATTAATGGACTTCTCCTCCAAGAACTTATCCAAACCTGTTTTGAACCCAGCTACACTAACTGCACTAACTACCTTCTCTGGCAACAAATTCCAGAGCTTTATTGTGCGTTGAGTGAAAAAGAATTTTCTCCGATTAGTCTTAAATGTGTTACTTGCTAACTTCATGGAATGCCCCCTAGTCCTTCTATTATTTGAAAGTGTAAATAACCGAGTCACATCTACTCGTTCAAGACCTCTCATGATCTTAAAGACCTCTACCATATCCCCCCCTAGCCGTCTCTTCTCCAAGCTGAACAGCCCTAACCTCTTCAGCCTTTCCTCATAGGGGAGCTGTTCCATCCCCTTTATCATTTTGGTTGCCCTTCTCTGTACCTTCTCCATCGCAACTATATCTTTTTTGAGATGAACCTGACAAGTCGGTATATAAAAGCGTTTAAATAAATAAATAAGAACATGCCATGCTGGGTCAGACCAGGGGTCCATCAAGCCCAGCATCCTGTTCCAACAGAGGCCAAACCAGGCCACAAGAACCTGGCGAGTACCCAAATATTAGATAGATCTCAAGCTACTATTGCTTATTAATTACCATCATAGCAGTTTATGGATTTATCCTCTAGGAACGTATCTAAACTTTTTTAAACCCAGTTACACTAACTGCTGTAACCACATCTTCTGGCAATGAATTCTAGAGCTTAACTATGTGCTGAGTGAAAAAGAATTTTCTTTGATTTGTTTTAAATGAGCTACTTTATAACTTCATGGTGTGCTCCCTGGTCCTTCTATTACCTGACTTGTGCAAGTCCTTTCATTATATTGTAGACTTCTATCATATCCCCCCCCCCCTCAGTCATCTCTTCTCCAAGCTGAAGAGCCCTAACCTCATAAGAACATGCCATACTGGGTCAGACCAAGGGTCCATCAAGCCCAGCATCCTGTTTCCAACAGTGGCCAATCCAGACCATAAGAACCTGACAAGTACCCAAACACTAAGTCTATTCCACGTTACCGTTGCTTTCCTCATAGGGGAGCCGTTCCATCCCCTTTATCATTTTGGTCGCCCTTCTCTGTACCTTCTCCATCGCAACTATATCTTTTTTGAGATGTGGCGACCAGAACTGCACACAGTATTCAAAGTGCGACCTGGGCATGTACAGGCCATGCGGACTCTCTAGTTCTACATATTTACAGTTACATGAACATTGAGTCTCTCACCTAGCTTGCTCTCTAGATAGTTCTCTTTTTCTCTTCCTCAGGGTCTCTCCCCAGTTCTTACCTGGATCTGTCTCTTGGAAGGTAGCTGTACGATGGCTGTTCCATTCACCTTCCTCAGTAGCACCCCACAGGTTCCTGCGATAGAAGAGCACAGAATGTGTGTGTGTGTGCGTGTCACATGGAAAGAGAGAATGATAGCAGCAAGGCCCACCTAACCTGCCCAGTCCTGATCTCAGGCTTCATCCTGAATTCTGTAAGAATCCTCTCTGCCTATGTCAAGCTTTTTTGAATTCTGAGATTCATTTGGCCTCCACTCCTCCCTCAGGAGACAGCTCCATGCATCCACCACACTTTCTACAAAGGAACATTTCCCCACGCTTCTCCCGAGTCTGCCATGACCTCTTGGTTTAGAGCTTTTTCTCCACTAAAGCCTTCCTGCTTCTGGTGCACCTTTTTTTTTTTTTTCTAATCATTCCCTTTGCTGTTCTAGATGATGTGCAAGGTGGACACTGGTCACTGAGCAGTGAGGAGATAACAGCGACTGATTGGAGAAAAGATGCCTCATCTCTGCTCTTCATTTTATTTATTTATTAAAAATATTTATATTCCGCATATTATGAAATACATTACACCAGGCCAATTACAGATTTTAAGCAAAAACATTAAACAGTAATTAAAAATAAAATGCAATAATAAAATATAAACAAACAATAAAGCTAATAAACTATAAAAACTAAAAATAAGCTGTCTGAAATAATAGCCTTCAGCTGTTTCTGAAACGCCTTTATATCATCAATTGCTCGATGAGAGCCTGGCAAGGAATTCCAAAGGGGAGGGCCTGATTCCTAGCGTCTTTCAGAGGAAACCTCCAATAAGAACTTCCACTGAGAACGCAAGGCACGTGTCACTTGACAGAATTTTAATGAAGAGATGAAGTAACTTGGGCTTCCTGCTTTATAATTTTAAAGATAATTGTAAACAAATTAAATTCAATGCGCTGTTTTTTAAGATCGGTGTTATATGACCCTAGGGAAGGCCACTAACAATTAGATGTTCTGCAGAGTTTTGTAAAATCTGTAAGGCACAAATAGAGGAATTTGGAAGACCTATGTACAGTGAATTACAGTAATCTATAACAGTAAGCACAAACAATTGCACAATAATAATACAAAAATCTGTCCAATCTAATATATATTTCAAATGAAGCAATAAGCAACGTTTATAATATGCAGATCTAAGGACTTACAATATGTGAGTTTTAAAATTCATGTAGTACAATCTTGGACCATAATCCCCCATAGTTGAGCTGAAATACGTTTTCTAACTTAGGGCCAATTTTAACTCCTAGGTATTCCAGGCTTTTATGGACCACCTTAAACGGAAACTTCTTCTGTAACCTGTCAAATTGAGCCGATGGAACAGAGATATTTAACAGTTCAGATTTTTCTGCATTCAGGCGGTATCCAGAAACTGCACTGAATCTGGTCAATGCAGACAATAAATGTTCCGACGACAACTCAGGATGAGAGATGGTGAATAAAATGTCATCTGCGAGAGTTGATATTCTTGAGCTCCCACTTGTAGGCCCTGTATCTCCCCCTTTGATCTAATCACCTCCGCCAAGGGTTCAAGATAGAGTGCAAACAACAGCGGCGAAAGAGGGCATCCCTGCCTCTTCCCCGTTCAATTTGAAAAGTTGGGGAGTAGCCCCCATTTACTTTGATACATGCATAGGGACTTCAAATACAGCTCCATAATCCAAGTAGAAAAGTTGCCTCCAAGCCCCATTTTATCTAATACAGTTAACAGAAAGTCCCAATGCAGCATATCAAATGCCTTCTCGGCATCAACTGTAAGAAGGACCATGGGCACCCGCTCTTCCTGTCCCCACCATATCAAATCTAGTACCCATTGCACATTATCTGATGCAAGCCTGCCAGGTACAAACCCGGTCTGATCCGGGTGAATT
The DNA here is from genome assembly GCF_901001135.1 of Rhinatrema bivittatum. NCBI lineage: Eukaryota > Metazoa > Chordata > Amphibia > Gymnophiona > Rhinatrematidae > Rhinatrema > Rhinatrema bivittatum. The sequence goes on from NC_042617.1 coordinate 2,308,988, forward strand.
AAAGAAGTCGCGACTCCCCTCAGGCGTTTAGCGTTTAGCGATATAGGCCTATAAGACCCACACTGTGTCGGATCTTTGCCTGGTTTGGCCAGGATCGTGATTCCCGCTTTATTAGCATGAGCTGAAATTGTCCCGCCATGGAGCAGATGGTTAAAAGCTCTGGTTAGGGGCCCGGAGACAATATTACCTAATTTTTTATAAAATCCCGCAGAGAAGCCATCCACCCCAGGTGACTTACCCATTTTTAATCCCTTAATGGCTTGCTCAACCTCAAATTCCGTTATTTCCTTGTTTACCATCTCCTGTTGGAGAGCCCCCAGTTGTGGGAGGTTGATATCAGACAAGTAGGCCTGAATATCGCCCTGTGATATGTCCTGTCGTCTAGAATATAATTGTTGGTAAAACTGGGTAAATCGATCTCTAATGGCCGCCTTCTCTGACAGCATTTCTCCCTTCTCATTTTGGATCTTAAGGATTTGATTAAGATTCATCCTAGCTTTGAGGTGTCTAGCTAACAGCCTGCCCGCTTTGTTACCTCCCTCAAAGTAATCCTGTTTCGCCCTGTCTAATTGATGTACAATAGTTCACACATCTAATTGCTCTATGTCTTTCCGTAGGCATTTCAACTGAGAGCTTACTTGGGGATCCGGACTCCGCTTATTGCGTATTTCCAGTTTCCCTATTTGTTGGAGTATTGTAAATCTCTGATTTTCTCTCTCCCTCTTAACATGAGTGGCTCGCGCAATGAGCTTGCCTCCTGCTACCGCCTTAAGGCAATCCCAAACCGTAATAGGAGATATTTCCCTAATATTGTTTTCTGCGACATATTGTTCCATTTCCTGACGGAATTGGAGTTCATACTGGCTATCTTCCAGTAAGCTCTCATTAAGTTTCCAGAATCGTTCCCACCCCCCCGGATCACCTAATCCTTGTAGGGAAATACTAATTGCCGCGTGATCAGACCAGGTAAACACGTCAATACTTTCATCCTTTACAAAATTAACCACATTTTTATCTATTAAAAACATGTCGATCCTAGAGTATGAACCATGAGCTGCAGAAAAGAAAGTGTAATCCTTCTCGGAGATATGAATATGTCGCCATATGTCCACCAAATCCCATTCCTTCATAAAGTTCCTTAGACATTTTCTATGTGTCTTAGAATAGGCGAAGCTGCCCGTACTGGTATCCAGGTATGGATAACAGGGCAAATTGAAGTCTCCACCAACTATCACCATTCCCTCTGCCCATTGCCTCAGAACTGCAGCAATTTTATCTATAAAGGGTCCTTGGCCCGTATTAGGGGCGTAAATATTCACTACCATGTAAACTTGATGGCCAATTTTAAGTTTCAAAAGAAGATATTGACCTTCTAGGTCCCGAACGACTGTCTGCACATCAACAATTATATTTTTAGAAAAAAGAATGCCAACCCCACTATATTTGCCTTTGACCGTAGCCGCCGCATAATACTGAACTGGGAAATGATGGGAAGTCATTAGTTTCTCATGTAAATGTGTCTCTTGTCAAAACAGAATATCTGTTTTGGCATTAAGGGCATCCTGTAAAAACCGTTTACGTTTGTAATGAGTATGTAAGCCCTTCACATTCCATGATAACACTTTAATTGTGCCCGCCATAGTTAGTAGCACCCCCTATTGCCCATAGTGCTATACACCAGTCAAACAAATTATAAGATCCACCCCACTTCCAAACCTGCCTAACTTCCCCTAAACCATATTTTACAGGCCCCCTAACTACCCCTCCCTGCTCCTCCCCCCCTCTTCTTCTATAGAAGGAATGGTCACTCAAAGTTCCCCCTAGGGACCCTAATCCGACCTCTCAAATACTGAATACCATAGTGGTATAATACTGGCAGCATTAATAAGCCAACACTCTAACTCTGTCCATAACATGCAGCTATATGCCTGATGTATAAAGTCTCAAATGTCCATGAACCTCCAACAGTAGGAAAGAAAGAACACTGTGCTTGAAAAAGCTTGCAAGTGTAGTACTTCAGCTATTGAGATCTAAAGATGGAGTGGATCCCTCTGAGTTCCTATGTAGCCTTTTGCCTCCCGATTGCACTCTCTGCCATCGCTGAGGATTATCTCTCCGGTCGTGCTCTGCGGTCTGTGAGTTATCCTCTCCATGTGATGATATCATCCCAGCAGCAGCAAGGATTTTTCTGGCTTCTTCCACCGTATGGACTCTAGTTGTTGTTCCTTGAATGGTGAAGGAGAGTCCAAAAGGAAAGAGCCACTTATAACGCATGTCCCATTTACGGAGGACCGTCACAATTTCCTTAAACTCCCGTCGCTTCCTGATGGTATGAGCAGACAAATCCTGAAATACCTCAATAGGGTATCCCTGCCAGATAATGTCCTTCCGTTTTCGTGCTTGCGCCATTACTCTTTCTTTTATCTGATAAGAGTGGAACCACACCACTATGTCCCATGGCTGATTGCCCCGGAACTTAGCCAGGGCTCTATGAGCCCTATCCAGGATGATCTCCGATCTCCATTCCGGGGATTATTATCAAATAAGATGAGCTCACATATGTCTTTTATCACCACTTTGCAGTCCAAATAGGCAGATTCCTCGGGGATCCCCCTGAACCACAAATTACCCCGCCTCGAGTGGTTTTCCAGGTATCAACCCATGTCCTCAATTCTTTATTAGACTTTTGCAACAATTTCACCTCCCTCTGCAGAGACTCCTGATGTTCCTCCACGTCTCCGACCTGCTGCTCGCTCCTCGTGGTCATGGCGCAGCTCCACAGTCATCGCCTTAATCTCAGCTTTCATGGTGCCCATCCCCTCCTTGAGGTCCCCAAACCAGGCTTGAAAGTTGCCGCAGGTAAGAGGAAGCGTGTCCGCAGCTGAGGTCGAGGGCGATGGCACTTCACTCACTGCTGCTGACGCGGTCTCGCCGCCATTTTCGCGGGCTTCTCCCTCCTCCAGCACTGCTCCGGGAGGCCGTGACTTCGCATGGTCGAAGGAGAAGTGTTTTCAGTCGGTAATTTTCTTCCTTACTGACATCCTGCATATTATAGTCTCGCGGTCCGTCCCCTCGTTTCGCCGCTAAATGGGAGGTCCTGTGCTCTAAACGTTGCTATTTTGAAGATCGAGTTCGGGAGCTCGTTCCCTAGGCCGCCATTCGGTGGAGTGACGTCACTTCCTCCTTTCACCTCCCCTTTTAACCATGCCGGTGATCGTTTTGCCTTCTTTCCACCTTTCTTAATGTGTGGAATACATCTGGACTGTGCTTCTAGAATGGTTTGTTTTTTTTTGGTTTTTTTTTTTTTAACAATGACCACGCTTCTTGCACACTTTTTACCTTTGTAGCTGCTCCTTTCATTTTTTTTCTATTTTTCTCATTTTATCAGTTTCCCTTTTGAAAGTTTAGCACGAGAGCCTTGGATTTGCACACTGTCCCCCTTCCAGTCATTAATTCAAATTTGATCATATTATGATCACTATTGCAAAGGGGCCCCACCACTGTTACCTCTCTCACCAAGTCCTGTGCTCCACTGAGAATTAGATCTAAAATTGCTCCCTCTCTCGTCGGTTCCTGAACCAATTGCTCCATAAAGCTATCATTTATTCCATCCAGTAACGTTATCTCTCTAGTGTGTCCCGATGATACACTTACCCAGTCAATATTGGGGTAATTGAAGTCTCCCATTATTACTGCACTACCAATTTGGTTAGCTTCCCTAATTTCTCTTAGCATTTCACTGTCCATCTCACCATCTTGACCAGGTGGACGGTAGTATACCCCTATCACTATAGTCTTCCCCGACACACAAGGGATTTCTACCCATAAAGATTCAATTTTGTATTTAGTCTCATGCAGGATGTTTATCCTGTTGGACTCTATGCCATCCCGGACATAAAGCGCCACACCTCCTCCCGGGTGCTCCTCTCTGTCATTGCGATATAATTTGTACCCCGGTATAGCACTGTCCCATTGGTTATCCTCCTTCCACCATGTCTCTGAGATGCCAATTAAGTCTATGTCATCATTCACTGCTATACATTCTAATTCTCCCATCTTACTTCTTAGACTTCTGGCTTTAGCATACAAACATTTCAAAGTTTGTTTTTTGTTTGTATTTTCATTCTGCTTTTTAATTGAAAAGGATAAGTTAGAATTTTTTTTAGCTCAGGTGAGTTTTTAGTTACAGGCACTTGGACTACTTTTCTAATTATTGGAACCTCACTGTCGGGATGCCCTAATTCTAATGCATCATTAGTATCCTTTGAAGATACCTCTCTCTGAACCATGAGCTGCTGAGCGACTGTCGGCTTTCCCCTTTGTTCTAGTTTAAAAGCTGCTCTATCTCCTTTTTAAAGGTTAGCGCCAGCAGTCTGGTTCCACCCTGGTTAAGGTGGAGCCCATCCCTTCGGAAGAGACTCCCCCTTCCCCAAAAGGTTCCCCAGCTCCTAACAAAACTGAATCCCTCTTCCTTGCACCATCGTCTCATCCACGCATTGAGACGCTAGAGCTCTGCCTGCCTCTGGTGACCTGCGTGTGGAACAGGGAGCATTTCAGAGAATGCTACCCTGGAGGTTCTGGATTTAATCTTTCTACCTAAGAGCCTAAATTTGGCTTCCAGAACCTCCCTCCCACATTTTCCTATGTCGTTGGTGCCCAATGTACCACGACAGCCGGCTCCTCCCCAGGACTGTGAGGTCCGCCACCTTTGCACCAGGTAGGCATGTTACCAGGCCTTAGCTAAGAGATTTGGTGTACTCCAAAGTATTGAAAGCCTTGTAAACTGATTGAATGAGGTGGCACATGCATTCTTCTGCATCCAGAAGTTGCGGATACACATCGCAACCTGATGAATTGTCTCTGGGCTTGGCGCAAATGACTCCCTCTTGAGGAAGCATGACCAATACCTTGGAGAGGAGAGGTTGAAGCATGCCTTCCTAGTCCTTAGTCACCAGGGAGTCACCAGAAGGTCTTCACCAACTTTACCATTTGGTCTAAGGGTGACATGTTCTTTGGCCAGGTGCTGGGGAACATCCTCTTCTAAAATCTTGATGGTCTTCTGGACTTTGGAATAGCTGACATGAGGTGTGTGTAGAAATCAAAAAAGCCACTGAACAGATAGGATCCAATGTCTCTAAACAAGGACCTTGTATTAGTAGCCTTGATGGAGAAACAGCCCTTGAGATAGGAGGTGGTAACTGGAACATATCACCCTTCACACCTCCCAACCTCTCTGAGAGAGTCAAAGGGATCTGCAGTTTAAGAAACATCTGCATCAGTAGCACAGAGGCCCGGTGCATCGTTAGCATCAACCCAATCTCCAAGGCTCGAGACATCAAGGGCTCCCAGGTCAGAAGCATTTCCAATGTAGAGGACTGATGCAAAGGCCCTGGGGCTTGATGTGCCATTGAGCGGTATGTCAACATGCTGAGGCTTGGTGCTGCTTTGTCAGTGGGTCAAGCTGCTCAGTAGCTTGTGGAAACCTGAGAATGGCATTTTCACAACTTACTTGACCATCAAGGCTTCACAGATGAGGAAAGACTATTCAAGGTGCGCCCGCTCAGCTTGGCTCTTGGGGAGCTATAAGAGGCTCCACTACGGGAATAAGAATAGCTACTGCTCTTCACTGACTTGTACAGCTTCTCCATTTTCCAGGCTCTGTATTTTTGGGTCTATGGTGACATCCGGCTTCACTGGTAGCAGTTAGGTGCATCATGATCAGACCCGAGACATAATAAATGTCATGGCCAGTGGTCATAAACATCTTCTTACCATAGATATATGTACAGTCTTTGAAACTACTGAGGGCGGCCTTCTTGGAGTCAGACATTTTGTTTCCTTTTTTTTTGGGGGGGGGGGGGGGGGGGGAGGGTTGCTGAGGCAGCGAGCCAAGACAGAGTTTGAAAAAATGTAACATATTTTACACGTCATAAAGGGTATGTGCCAATGCTAATGCCTGGTATGAAAAAAAGACTGAGAGGCTCACGAGGCAACTTCCGTGAGGGAACTCCCACACATGCTCAGTAGAGGAAAAGCTCTATGAAGTAGGTGCTGTCAGATGGCTAATTCAGCCTGTTTGGTGATGGAGAACAATGGGAGTGCAGCAGGTTTTGCTGTGTGTGCTCATGTCCATACATAAGTGATGGCCATGTATGCCCTTGAGAGAAGTGGCACAAGGTGGGAATAACACCCATGTCTGTGCATAGCAACCTATGGCACAGCAGTAACTTGCAAGTAAATTGTTTATTTTCATTGGACTCAGACAGCAACCAACAAGGGCCCTGACCTTGACGGTCTGAGAAACTGATAAGTATAGGGGTGACCTGTATGGCACGGCAGATGCTACTGGGCAGACTAGATGGACCATTTGCTCCTTTTCTGCCATCACTTCTAGGTTTCTATATTTTGTTCACCTATCTCATGGTGGCAATAGGTAGGAAAGAGTCTATGAAAGTATTATTTACCACGTGGAACTAAGTGTATTTCTTTCTTAGTGAAAGATGACAGAAGGAATAAATATGAAGCATTTTTCTTTTGCTCATTCAGTTATATGTTTGGATCATTTTCAGGAGCTAGGACTCAATTTGTGGCCCTAGAGACCTCCCTTGCTTGGCATTCTATATAAAAAGAGGTGGAATATCTATTTTGGGACCCTGCTCACCCTACGGACCATTGCTAAGAGATTAGTGCTGCCTTCTGAGAATCCCTCCATCAGCAATATCATGAGTTGGATTTGTTACAGACTTTCTTGCTCTAAATATGGGTTGTTTTTAGCTTGATACAATGTCTCATATTTTGTAAGATTATCTTTCCAAATTAAGTCTTTCCCTGTACGTACCCGGATCAGTCCAGACAGCTGGGTTATGCCTCCTGTCCAGCAGATGGAGTCAGAGAGAAAACTGAAAGCACCCCCTAGATATACCGGGGTGCCACCTGCCAGCCCTCAGTATTATCTCTGACTCCAGCAGATTGAGAGGCATAACCTGCGGTCCTGATCCTTTCTAAATTTGAGTTTGGTTATTCAGGTTTGACTTTTTGCTGACCTTTGACTAGATCAGTTTCTTCTGTTTAAGGTAATTAGATCAGCGGATAGGTTTGGTTTCTGTCCTTTCTTCTAACATGCGCTGGGCGAGGGTCTGATTCTTGGCAGGGCAGTGCCCTAAGGCCTATTTCCCGGAGATAGAGATCCCTTGGGACCAGGGGGAGTATTCACCGCTGGGCCGGTCACTCTCCCCCCCGTATGTATATTCATGGGGTGTTTCACCTCTGAAGGGGGCTCAACTATCACAGGAAAGAAGCGGGGATCAGATTTTACGTTTATAAAATAAATAAAATAAAGCTTACAGGAAGTCCTGTTGGTGGCAGGCTGTTTGATCGCTTCGTTGGCACGGGCTTCCTCGCTAAGGTCCTGGGACTCCGGAGGGGGTGGCCTGGTCACCTGGCGCGTTTTTATTTTACCTCAGTCACAGCTCTGCTGTTTCGCGCGCGTTTTTTTTCCTGCTCTAGCAGCTTTGGGCTGCTAAGCCGCGTACGTTGGCCTGCACGACCTGCGGGGAGTCGGGGTCGCGGCTCTCTCGAGAGGGTCTCTACTCCTGTTGTCTCCCCGGGGGCGAGGGACCCTCTCGGAGGCCCAGCATTGCCCGTGGGTCACCCCTTTTGCGGCCGCGCAAAACGCGGAGAGTGTCTCAGCTCGCGGGCAGAGGCCGGCCCCGCCCCCTCTCGAAGAGGGAGCGGCGACCATCTTGCCCATGCCGAGCAGCGAGGATGCAGCGGACGGAGGGGATTTCCCTCCTGATTCTCCTCCGGCCCTCAGCCCACAACAAGATTGAGATTTTGCGGCGCATAAACCCCCCTCTCCCTCCCCCCCCCAGACCCGCGGAGACAGCTTTAAAAAGGCAAGTTCCATTTCCTTGGCGGTTTGTTCTGCTGATGCATCGAGCTTTCCTAGAGGCAGAGGCTGATTAGGGGGAGAGGGACCCGCATCCTCCCAAAGTCTCCAAGTCCGCTGCAGGCGCTGGGAATGCAGGGGTTCATTGTCCCCGGCCGCCAGTAAATCCGGGGGATGCAGAGCCAGCTGTCCTGTTCCCAGACCCCTTGATTCAGGATGTAGGGGGTGATTTAGAGGGAAATGTCCCGGTTGAAGAGGATGACCCCCAGATCCTCCATTTATTTGGTAAGGACGAGCTGGATCCCTTAATCCCGCAGGTCTTGAAAGAGCTTGATGTTTCCCCGGGGGGGGGGGGGGGGGGGGTTTGTTTTGGTGGGAATTAAGGGACCCCCTCAGACCTTCCCATTTCATCCAAAATTATTTCAGATAGTATCTAGGAAATGGGATTTTCCAGAAGCTGTACCCCCTCCTGGCTGAGTCATTAGATCTTCTCAAGCTACCCAAAGTGGACTCGGCGGTCACGGCCGTCATTTAACAGACTACAATTCCCGAGACGGGGGGAGCAGCGCTTAAGGATCTCCAGGATAGGAAGCTGGACGTTTTATTAAAGTGCATTTTTGAGGTTTCTGCATTAGGTGTCTGGGCCGCGGTCTGTAGCAGCCTCATGCAGAGGGCTACGCTTCGCTGGGTACAGCAATTGCTTACGGCCCAGGACCTACCGCCTGAAGAGGCGGAGCAGGCGAACCGCATGGAATCTGCGGTCGCATATACTGCAGACGCCTTATATGATCTCCTTCGGACTTCCGCCCGCACTATGTACTCGGCGGTATCCGCAAGGCGCTTGCTTTGGCTTCGACACTGGTCTGCGGATGCTTCCTCCAAGTCCTGATTAGGTTCCTTCCCCTTTAAGGGGAAATGGTTGTTTGTAGACGAGCTGGAGCAGCTCAATAAGGACTTGGGGGACAATAAGGTCTACAAGTTGCCCGAGGACAAGCCCAAGCAGTTTCGCACTTTTGGGAATTTCAGAGGCCGTTTTCGTGGTCAATGACGGTTCCGTGCGGGGAGGGGTGTTTCCTCCGCACAGAGACAACAGGCATCTCAGTCACAGGCTTGGACGCACTCCTTTCGTGGCAGACGGCCTCAAGGTTTGGGGGCATCGCATGCCTTTACCCCCAATAAGACGGCACAATGAAGCAGCACCGGCCCATTCCTCCGTTCCTTTAATCGGGGGTCGCCTGACCCTGTTTCGGGAGGAATGGGTCAAGATAACATCGGACCAGTGGGTCCTCGATGTTATAAGTCACGGTTACGTTTTGGATTTTGCTCGCCCATTCCGAGATCTGTTTCTTGTGTCCCCTTGTGGCCCTCTGGCAAAGCAGCAAGTTATTGCGCAGATGTTGGACCGTTTACGGGCGCTGGGAGCGGTGGTCCCAGTCCCGCCTGCCGAGCATCGGACCGGTCGGTATTCCATTTACTTCGTGGTTCCAACGAAGGAAGGAATGTTCCGAGCGATCTTGGACTTGGACTTGAAACAGGTCAACAGAGCTTTGTGCGTTCCGCGTTTTCACATGGAGACTCTGAGGTCTGTCATTGCGGCTGTCCACAAGGGAGAACTTTTGGCTTCTTTGGATCTAACTGAGGCGTATCTCCACATTGGAATCCAGGAGCACCATCAGAGATTTCTGAGGTTCATGGTTCTGGGGGACCATTATCAGTTTTGCGCCCTGGCGTTCAGTTTGGCAACAGCCCCCAGAATTTTCACCAAAGTATTGGTGGTGGTCATGGCTTCTCTTTGCCGTCAAGGGATACTAATGCATCCCTATCTGGACGATTGGCTCATAAGGGCCAAGTCAGAAGCTCTGTGCAAGCTAGCAGTTCAGTCAGTGGTGGAGCAGCTAAAGGCGCTAGGTTGGGTGATCAACTTCCCGACGAGCCATCTAACCCCAACTCAGCACCTGGAGTTTCTGGGAGCCCGATTCGATACCTCGGTGGGCAAAGTGTTTCTTCCATGACAACGAATGGTCAATTTAATGGCTCAGGTGCGGAACCTGTTGGAACTGCCATTGCCTACAGCCTGGGATTATTTACAGGTACTTGGGCATATGTCTTCTACTCTGGAAATGGTCCCTTGGGCCTTTGCTCATATGCGTCTTTTGCAGGGGGCACTGCTTTCCCGTTGGGATCCCAAGTCAGAAGACTACAACATGCTATTGCCCTTGCCAGAACCAGCACGGTCCAGTCTCAGTTGGTGGTTAATACCAGACCATCTCCTTCAGGGGGTGGACTTGGAACCTCCACCTTGGATCATTGTTACGACGGATGCCAGTCTATCCAGGTGGGGGGCAGTCTGTCAGTCCCGAGCAGTGCAGGGACGATGGTCCCCCCGGCAGGTCACATGGTCCATCAATCGCTTGGAGACCCGGGCGGATCGTCTGGCCTTGCGTCAACTCCTCCCGATGGTGCACCATCGGGCGGTGCGAATTCTATCAGACAACGCGACCACCGTGGCGTATATAAATAGGCAACAAGGCACAAGAAGTCACCCGGTGGCTGCCGAAGCGACTTTGTTAATGGCCTGGGCGGAACGCAATCTGACCCGCATCGTGGCCTCACACATCGCAGGCGTGGACAATGTTCAGGCAGATTTTCTCAGTCGACAAGACCTGGATCCAGGAAAGTGGGAACTGTCGGCCGAGGCGATGCAACTCATAACTCGACGTTGGGGGACACCGCACTTGGATTTAATGGCGACTCGGCGAAACGTCAAAGCGGCTCGCTTCTTCAGTCGAAGGAGGGAACATGGATTGGAAGGGGTGGATGCGCTGGTACTTCCGTGGTCTGGTAATTCTAGTGGCCCCAGAGTGGCCAAGAAGACCGTGGTTCGTGGATCTGGTCACTCTGGCGGTGGACGGTCCATTGCGTCTCGGTCATCTCCCGATTCTTCTGAGTCAAGGCCCAGTATCTTTCCATCTGGCGGATTGCTTTTGTCTAGCGGCTTGGCTTATGAGCAGAGACAACTGAGAAAGAAGGGTTACCCAGGAGCGGTGATTTCTACTCTTCTCAGGGCACCCAATTCCTTGACGTCTCTTGACTATGCTAGAGTTTGGAAGGTCTTTGACTCCTGGTGCAGTAAGTTAAAGCTGTCGCCACGGAGGGCCTCTTTGGGGCATATTCTCGAATTTTGCAGGACGGTTTGAAAAAGGGCTTAACTTACAGTTTGCTTCGTGTGCAGGTAGCAGCCCTGGGCTGTCTGAGGGGTAGGATTGATGGTTCTTCTCTTGCCTGCCACCCGGACGTTGCTCGTTTTTTACGCGGGGTTAGGAATTTGCGTCCCCCTATTAGGGCTCCATGTCCATCCTGGAGCTTGAATTTAGTTCTCCGCTGTCTCTGCGCTTCTCCATTTGAACCTATCAAGAGAGCCACTTTGAATGATTTAACTCTCAAGACAGTATTTCTAGTGGCTATTTCTTCAGCGTGTCGTGTTTCGGAACTTCAGGCATTGTCGTGCAGGGAGCCGTTTTTGCGTATGTCTGAGTCCAGGGTGTCCCTGCATACGGTACCTTCTTTCTTGCCTAAGGTGGTTTCGGCCTTCCACGTCAATCAGGCGGTGGAATTACCTGCCTTCTCTGAGGAGGATATCCGCTCTTCTCAAGGTCGGGATCTGAGGCGTTTGGATGTCCGTCGGGCACTTCTGCGGTACTTGGAGGTGACTAATGATTTTCAACGGTCGGATCATCTATTTGTTTTGTGGAATGGCCCCAAGAAGGGACTTCAGGCTTCCAAGACTACTGTCGCCCGCTGGTTGAAAAGCACGATTGCTTCCGCATACATTGGGTGCGGACGGCCTGTACCGGATGGGCTTAAGGCTCACTCTCTTCGTTCTCAGGCGGCATCATGGGCTGAAAGTCAGTTTGTGTCTCCCCAAGAGATTTGCAGGGCGGCCACTTGGAAGTCCTTGCATACATTCGCTCAACATCATCAGTTAGATATCCGTGATCCGTCGGCGGATTCTTTTGGTAGCACTGTGATTCGAGCAGGACTCTCTGGGTCCCACCCCATTTAAGGCGGCTCTGGTACATCCCAGCAGTCTGGACTGATCCTGGTACGTACAGGGAAAGGAAAATTAGTTTCTTACCTGATAATTTTCGTTCCTGTAATACCTAGGATCAGTCCAGACACCCGCCCAAGTCTGTTTGCTACTGGAGAGTCCACTCGTATTTCTTTCTGTTCCTTTGTCTCCTTACAGTTCCTGCAGCTGCAAAGTATCGGAATACGTGTTGATGCGTAGTTTCAGGCAAGTTATACAGGGTTTTCTATTTTCATATAGGGAGACAAGATTGTTTGTGTTTTCAGAGCACTAGGCCTACTTGATCTAGTCATTGGTTGAGTTAAAGGAGTTTACTATTCAGCAGGAGTGGATATTTCTATGATTCATTCTGCTTTGATATTCTTTATACTGAGGGATCACAGGTGGCACACCAGTATATCTAGGGGGTGCTTTTCAGCTTTTCTCTGACTCCATCTGCTGGACAGGAGGCATAACCCAGCAGTCTGGACTGATCCTAGGTACTACAGGAATGAAAATTATCAGGTAAGAAACTAATTTTCCTTTTCTTGTCCTCCTAGTTCCTCTGTGGATCTCTGTCTTTGCTATTGAATATTTTTTTTAGATAAATTTGCTATTTGAATTTTTTTTTTTATTACTTTCTGTAACATTTGCCAGACGCGGATCATCCCATGACTGGCAGCACTCATCCCGAAGCAGTCTTGAGGTCTCTGTATCAGCCCAGCATGGCACCCCAGCTCTTCATGACACCTGCCGCCATCTCAACACTGCCACTGCCAACCCCTCAGATGTGCACAAGTGCAAACTCGCACCTTATCTAGGCCCCAAGGCGAAAACTCTCAGCGCCTTCTGATAACATCAGCCTTGCTGGGCTATTTAAGCACGGGCTCCACACAACACATTGCCTCAGCAACAGATTCTCCTGCTTTATGCATTGTGTATTGCTCAGCATTCCTGAGTTCCAGCCTGCCCAGCCTCATGCAGTCTACCTTGCTCTCTCCAGTTCATCCTGCCCTGTCTTGCCTCATCCTGGTCCCTCACCTGACTGCCCGGTATTGACCTCTGCTACAGACCTGGACGACTCTCTTCCCTAGCACTTACCACTGTCTTCTGCTTCAGACCTCAACTACCAGCCCTGACCCTTGGACCGACTCTGGTATCTGCCTGACCGCGCCATGCCCTGACCTTGGTCCGGCTCTGGACTCTCTCTCTTCCAGTCACTCTGTGGGACTCTCACCTAAATCCTGCTGGCCTCTGGAACCCAAGGGCTCAATTGTGGAGGAACGGGGCTGGTATAGGTGAAGGTCCAGCCTAGGGCATGTTCATCAGCTGTCAGCTTAGCCCTAAGTGGTTTGCCTCCTAGGCTGTGCCAACAACAACAACACAGCATAAGAGTCCACTTCCATTACAAAGCTGCTGAGGCCAAGGACTCGATGGACTTGTCCACTCTCCAAACCATACCAGAATTGGCCCAGAGTATCCAGAGCAACAAGATGTCTTGAACCAAGTAACTGGTGGTAAAAATGGACAAAATTAAACAATTTCTTTGCTTCAGTGTTTACTGAAGAGGATGTTGGGGAGATTCCCGCTCCGGAGAAGGTTTTCATGGGTAATGATTCGGATGAACTGAACCAAATCACAGTAAATCTAGAAGATGTGGTAGGCCTGATTGACAAACAGAAGAGTAGTAAATCACCCGGACCGGATGGTATACACCCCAGAGTTCTGAAGGAACCGAAAAATGAAATTTCAGACCTATTAGTAAAAATTTGTAACTTATCACTAAAATCATCCATTGTACCTGAAGACTGGAGGATAGCAAATGTAACCCTAATATTTAAAAAGGGCTCCAGGGGCGATCCGGAAAACTACAGAACGGTTAGCCTGACTTCAGTACCAGGAAAAATAGTGGAAAGTGTTCTAAACATCAAAATCACAGAACATATAGAAAGACATGGTTTAATGGAACAAAGTCAGCATGGCTTTACCCAGGGCAAGTCTTGCCTCACAAATCTGCTTCACTTTTTTGAAGGAGTTAATAAACATGTGGATAAAGGTGAACCGGTAGATGTAGTATACTTGGATTTTCAGAAGGCGTTTGACAAAGTTCCTCATGAGAGACTTCTAGCCACCTATGCAACTGGATCGATCCAAACTTACCGAGGAGGAAAAACACAGTCAGAGACAGTTAAATCTCTGCCTCTACTGTGCCAGTCTGGGACACTTCATTAGCCGCTGCCTTGAAAAGTCGAGACGCTCCCTCACCTAGGGTTGGTCGGAGAGGCAACTCCAGGCCAGATCTCTCACTCTCCATAAGTAGTGGTCCCTGTTTTCCTAAGCATCAGAGAGATCATGATCCACACCCAGGCTTCCCTGGACTCTGGGTCAGGAGGTAACTTTATTAAGGAAGCACTAGTTTGGCAGTATAACCTGCTCACAACCACCTGGTCGAGGGCTCTTACCATCTCCTCTGTTTACACTGAGCCTCTGCCTGGCCGCATGACTATGGTCACTGCTCCTGGCTCTGCCTGCACAGCTCAACCAGGGACTCCATCCAGGGTCCAGTAGAAAAAAACAAGGGCTCCCACTTCTGATTGTGACCACTGGCTTGGCCCAGGGACTGACTGCAGATCCACCAGTCCAGAAAATACAGAACCACTTTATTGGCCGACTCACTGTTATCCACATTTATTTAGACCTTCAAGAAAATCTAACAGATTACAAGGCAACACTTCCCTTTGCTGAATCCGTGCTGGATGCCCCCCATTCCATCTTGTCTACTCAAAAGGGCTTAATTTGTAGACAGAAAGGAAGTGGATGTGTCAGAAGTGGTGCCAGGATAGGGGGAGGTAGGAAACCTCGCTCCCAAACTCAAACACCCTCTTCCTCCTCCTTATCCCAAGGAGCCTTCATCCCCAGCTCACCCACACCAGTGCTCAACTCCCAGCCATTCTTTCCCAGCAGAGCTCAGTAAGAAATGATGGGCGAAGAAAAACTGGAGGTTGAAGAGATGATGGAGGGTCACTGAGATGAGGAGGAGGAGGGTAGGGAGAATGGAGCCCTCTCTCTCTGCCCTGGTGATCCCGGTTCTCCATCCCAAGCCTCCTCTCCCCACCTCCCAAGATTCCTCCAGTGATCTTTGAGCCCCCAAGCCTCACCTCCAATTTCTGTTGGATCTTGAGTCCCCCGCCCCTGATGGTCACTAATTCCTCCTTTCTAGAAAATGATCCTCTCCATCTTCTCTCCTCCTCTTTGAAGCTGGCTTTGCTCTGCCTTGGGGGTGCACCACCTGCCCTCCTCAGGCAAGGAATTCAAATGTGACTCCTCCTCTGCCTCCTTGGGGGAGAAGTAAGGGAGCGGCACCTTGTTCTGTCCTTCACTCACGCGTTCCCGCCCCCTCCTCTCCTTCACTCTCACTGCCCCCTCCAATCGCCTTTCACAGACTGCTCCTCACTGTTTCACCACTCTCACCTCACAGTCCCTCTGCTCCCCTCACTCTCCCCCCCCCCCACACGCAACCCACAGCCCCACCAAGACCCTCAATCACTTTCTCTCCCCTCCCTCCATCCTCGTTCTGCTTTCCTCCAATCCCTCCATTCACTCTCCCCTTTCCCTTCCCTGGGAAGACGATAGCTGCTGGGGGTAACGCGCATTCACCTCGGCCATGATCCCTGCCAGAAATGATCTGAGGTGCAGGGGAGCTGGAAGTCATTTACTCTGCTTCCTTGGATTCTGTAAAAAAAAGGTGACAGAACCCCATTCTGGGCTGCTCCACCACAAATTCAGCCCTGGGTAACAGACACAGAAAGGAGCTGAATAAGCACAAGTCTGAAGTTTGTCAGCAGTAGTGACAATCATCGAGGGCAGAGTTCAAGACTTGATGATAAGTTTCAAACATCTGCTAATTTAAACCTTTTCTGTCTATTTTTTGCTCTTCCCTCCCTGTTCCCTACAGAAAAGGAGGGAGGGGCTCCAGCTCAACCCTCTCCTCTTCCCTGCGGTGGCTTGAACCTCATTTCCCCCACAAATGATCAGAAATTCTGCTCTTACCCGTAGCTTCTGCTGTGTTACCTGTGGCTGACTTGTCCCTAGCTTCCCAGATCACTTCCTGGCATTAAAAGCTTTCCTGGCATCCTGGCATCCTAAAAGCTTTCCCACCTGACACGTAACCTGCCCAAATGCAACTGCAACACACCACGCCCCCTACACAAGCATCACCATCTTCCCTCCCTTGCACCACCTTCCTCCCACCTATCCCCCCCTCCCCCCTTTCAACCCTCCTTGCCAACCTTAACCTTAAAATATCCTCATCAACAAGTCATTTATGTACATATGTTATATACTATATCAAATGTTCCATGTAATCCTGTTATTTCTGTTACAATTCGTTATATTTTATTACAATGTTATAATTTATTATATTTATTACAATGTTATAATGTAAAATAGGGCTGTTACTACCCTATTCTTTTAGTTATCTGGAAACCGATGTGATATCTCGATCGAACGTCGGTATATAAAATAAATAAATAAATAAATAACACTGCCCTCGCCCCAGGCTTTGGGCACAGCGGCTGATTTTAGGAATAGATTACAGACTGCCAGCAAGAGATCTACAATTGCAGAATTGAGTTCTTTTCAAACTCTGGCGAGAGCATCATCCAGACCTGGTGATTTACTAATCTTTAGTTTGCCAAGTTGTTCCAGTTTCCCAGTTATTTGCTTCAGTTCCTCTGAATCATCTTCTTCAAACGCTGCTATCTTCTCCGCATCCTCCACAGCACAGAGCTCATTTTTCTAGGGTGGCCTGTACTCCCCTTTTTATTTCTGGTCATCTCGTTCTCGGGCTTCCTCACAGCCTTCTTGCTTTTGATCTACTTGAACATATTCTTATGGCAGAATTTCAGAAGAAACGTTTCTTGGTGTGCCTGTCGGTTTTATTTAAAAACTATCATACACCACCCAGTCCATGCTTTTTATTACTTTATGTTCTTTAATTGTATTATCTTATTTAGACTTCTGTACCATTATTCTTTCACTACATTATATCGCCTTATGCCTTTGTGTACCCTGCATTAATTTTTTTAAAGCTTTTCCAATCCTTCAAGAAATAAGGTAACTTTCTTGCTCATTCTTACTGCCCTCATGTGGACCTGATTGCCACATTTTAAAGAGATGCTTTTTTAAATTTAAGAGATTTGTATAACTCAAAATGTAACTATGCTGGCATTTGTTGGGTCTTCTTTCAACCTTTAATGTACAGAATATATTTTCTTTGTGCTTCCAGATCAGTATTTTTAAAAGCTTCCATGCCTCATGCTAGTTCTCCTCTTTTCCTCCTAATCTTCCTTTCTAAAGGCACCCGGGAACACCTGATCCAGGCATTTAGGGCAATCTGTACATCTGGCGGTTGGGAAGAAATTAATTTCACAGCTGCAGAGCCAGCAATGGTCACATTACTCCGAGCGCATGCTGGGTCATTAAGCCCTGAGTCACCATGAAGTGACGCCACCTACCTGCAGCTCGGATATACTGGGATCCTTTACCCGGAGCAAACTCCAAATTATTGATCAATGTTCCGATGGGAAGCGCTCCGAGAGCGTGAGCGTCACCCTCTTTCGCAGACACTGAAAGAAAGGAAACACCGAATAGACAGCATGGCAGAGATTCAAAGGGGCGCTTTCTCCACACGGTAAGAAAAGCAGCGGCAGGGCAGTAACGGCAGGGCTGGCTCATCGCCTGCAAGCACCCATGCCCCTAGGACTGGGATCTCCAAGCATTAACAAAACAGCATGAGGTCTGGGGTCTCGTACCAGCCATCCGCCCAATCTGGCCAGAAGTCGTGATGAGGTCTCCTTCCTGCATATTTTCCGTTGCTATAATCCACCGTTTCCGCTGGCCTCCTGCAACAAGGGCAATGTCAGCTGACCTTAAAGAAGCGAGAGGGATAAAAGGAGAAGCAGAAAAATGTTATCCCACGTTTCTTACTCAAAATTTCAGATGGCATCTATTGGGAAAAAAGCAACTGGAAAACATGAAGGATCACAGAAAGGCTTAAAAAAGTCATATTCCCAAAATATCCACCACAGTACAAAACAGACCTGCTCTCACAATCCTCAGCCCCGTTAACCACCAAAAACCGAGGCAGAGCAGGATCTAAGCATTTTATATAAATAAGTAGCAGGGCCTGAGCCGCACTCCCTCCTCTGCCCCTTAAACTTCTCCCATCAGAGCCTTTGCAGCTGTGACTCGTACAGAGCTCAGAAAATCACACGGCACAGGGGGAGAGGAGTGAGACTGATGCGAGGGGGGAGAGGAGTGATAGTGACGCTGATGCGAGGGGGGAGAGGAGTGATAGTGACGCTGATGCGAGGGGGGAGAGGAGTGATAGTGATGCGAGGGTGAGGGTGAGGGGGAGAGGAGTGACACTGATACTGATGCGAGGGGGGAGAGGAGTGACAGTGATGCGAGGGTGAGGGGGAGAGGAGTGACAGTGATGCGAGGGTGAGGGGGAGAGGAGTGACAGTGATGCGAGGGTGAGGGGGAGAGGAGTGATACTGATACTGATGCGAGGGGGGAGAGGAGTGACAGTGATGCGAGGGTGAGGGGGAGAGGAGTGATACTGATACTGATGTGAGGGGGAGAGGAGTGATACTGATGCCAGGGTGAGGGGGAGAGGAGTGATACTGATGCCAGGGTGAGGGGGAGAGGAGTGATACTGATGCCAGAGTGAGGGGGAGAGGAGTGATACTGATGCCAGAGTGAGGGGAGAGGAGTGACAGTGATGTGAGGATGAGGGGGAGAGGAGGGACAGTGATGTGAGGGTGAGGGGGAGAGGAGTGACAGTGATGTGAGGGGGAGAGGAGTGACAGTGATGTGAGGGTGAGGGGGAGAGGAGCGACAATGATGTGAGGGGGAGGGGGAGAGGAGCGACAGTGATGTGAGGGTGAGGGACAGTGATGTGAGGGTGAGGGACACTGATGTGAGGGTGAGGGGGAGAGGTGTGACAGTGATGCGAGGGTGAGAGACAGTGATGTGAGGGTCAGTGATGTGAGGGACAGTGATGTGAGGGTGAGGGGGAGAGGAGTGACAGTGATGCGAGGGGGAGTGACAGTGATGTGAGGGTGAGGGACAGTGATGTGAGGGTGAGGGGGGGAGGAGGGACAGTGATGTGAGGGTGAGGGGGGAGGAGGGACAGTGATGTGAGGGTGAGGGGGGAGGAGGGACAGTGATGTGAGGGTGAGGGACAGTGATGTGAGGGTGAGGGGGAGAGGAGTGAGAGTGATGTGAGGGTGAGGGACAGTGATGTGAGGGTGATGGGGAGAGGAGTGAGAGTGAGGGACAGTGATGTGAGGGTGAGGGGGAGAGGAGTGAGAGTGAGGGACAGTGATGTGAGGGTGAGAGGAGTGAGAGTGAAGTGAGGGTGAGGGTTACCTGCAGGGATCGTATCGCACTTCTATCACTCTCTCCTGAAATGGGAGCGGCTCCTTCCCAGCTTCATAGCGCAGCCGCTGAAAGTCAATCATGCGGTAGCGCTGCTTGTGTCCTCCTCCAATGCCGTGCACCCGGATCCTGCCTGTCAGAAGGTACCCAGTTACTACTTCCTGTCAGAAGGTACCCAGTTACTACTTCCTGTCAGAAGGTACCCAGTTACTACTTCCTGTCAGAAGTACCCAGTTACTACTTCCTGTCAGAGGGTACCCAGTTACTACTTCCTGTCAGAGGGTACCCAGTTACTACTTCCTGTCAGAAGGTACCCAGTTACTACTTCCTGTCAGAAGGTACCCAGTTACTACTTCCTGTCAGAAGGTACCCAGTTACTACTTCCTGTCAGAAGTACCCAGTTACTACTTCCTGTCAGAGGGTACCCAGTTACTACTTCCTGTCAGAGGGTACCCAGTTACTACTTCCTGTGCCTGCACCCCCCCCTCACACACATTCAAAACAAACTGCCCTCCCACCACTCCCCTTCCCCCTCCCCACCAGTGCTGTCCCTGCCACCTCCCGCTCCCCTTCCCCCTCCCCACCAGTGCTGTCCCTGCCACCTCCCGCTCCCCTTCCCCCTCCCCACCAGTGCTGTCCCTGCCACCTCCCGCTCCCCTCCCCCCTCCCCACCAGTGCTGTCCCTGCCACCTCCCGCTCCCCTTCCCCCTCCCCACCAGTGCTGTCCCTGCCACCTCCCACTCCCCCCCTCCCCACGATCCACCGGTGCGGTCCCTGCCCTCCCTCCCCATGCCCACCTGCGTGGTCCCTGCCGCCCCCCCTCCCCTCCTGCCTGGTTCCTGCCCTCCCTCCCCTCCCCACCTGCGTGGTCCCTGCCCTCCCTCCCCTCCCCATGCCCACCTGTGTGGTCCCTGCCGCCAGTTTTCTTCATGCCTATAGGTTTTATGGTGTATTTAGTCCTCAATTTCCAGTATGGATTGGTGGTAGCGAGGTTGGCAGAGGTGAGGAATCCCCGGCAGACCTGGGTTATCTTTTCAGGGCACAACAGGAGCTGAGGAGAGAGAAGAGCAGTGCGCCAGCTCTGCAGCCCAACACGATGCCTTGCCTGCCATGGGACAGAAAAGACAGCAACAAGTATCCCAAACAGATTCTTCCCAAATCAAGTCAGAAACAGCACCCTGGGAAAATATCATTTCTGTAGTCTGCATGCACTGAACTGCATGTTTTGTACGAAAAACCTGGAGCTATGATTAATGAGTAACGGAAATCACAGCCTCTTATCTCCCAGATCCTATTACTGGTACGGTGAATGTTTACATCTGAAATTACATTTTTCTCACTTTAACAGAGAGTTTGTAAAGACAAAAGGAAAATTGGTTCTTACCTGCTAATTTTTGTTCCTGAGGTACCAGGGATCAGTGTTGCCCCCCCACCAGCAGATGGAGACAGAGAAGTCTTTGACTGACATTGCCCTGTATCTCGAGGTGCCACCTGCAGTCCCTCAGTACTGAACTGCACCCAAGCCAGGGGAATCCAACTTCAAGTCAACACTAACGATAAACACATTTTTCTTTCCCAAACAAGCAGAGGGAAGATAAAAATGTGCAAACTCATTCCAAACCCCGTTCACACAAGAGCAGTGTGTGGAAGCAAAACCGGAGCCATTCACAAGAGTAAACCTTCTGAGAAACTAATCAGAAACGATCGAGTGGACTCTCCATCCCTGCTAACCTGCAATGGGCGGGTGTCTGGACTGATCCCTGGTACTACAGGAACAAAAATGAGCAGGTAAGAACCAATTTTCCTTTCCCTGTACGTACCCGGATCAGTCCAGACTCCTGGGATGTACCAGAGCTCCCCTACATGGGGTGGGAGAGATTGAAACTCCCCTTCTCCAAACCCCATAGCCTCAGGGCCTGGGCATCCAAACGGGAATGCCTAGTAAAAGTGGACAAGTAGCCGCTTGACAGATTTCTTGCAGCAAAACTTGGTGCCACTCTGCCCGGGAGGCCTCTTGCGAACGGGTAGGATGTGCCCAGAAACTGGTCGGTACCAGCCAAGCTTGAGCAGTGAATGCAGAGCTGATAGCCTCTTCCAACCAGCGAGAAGACTTATGTCCCCCCCTACAAAGGCTACGCCACAGCACAAAAGGATGATCCGACAGACGGAAAACTGATCGTAACCTCCAAGTAACGCAACGTCCGACCTACGTAAGACTTGGGACTGAGGAGTGGAGGAATTCAATCCGGAAAGGAAAAGAGCTCCACAGACTGATTCAAAGAAAAAAAATGGAGGAGGGAACCGTTCTCAAGGACCCTGCAGGGATCGTTATCTGCGAGAAGGGTTCCCTGCACGACAAGTCCTGAAGCACAGACACCCACCGAGCAGAAGAGATAGCCACGAGCAAATGCTCCTTCAAGGTAAGATCCTTTACAGGTTCAAATGGAGACATAAACAGAGCCCTGAGAACCATGATCAGGCTCCAGGAAAGACACGGACTCCGGACCGGGGGACGCAAATGTTTCACCTCCCCTCAGAAAATGCACTGCATCCGGATGCGCAGCCAGGGCAACTCCCCATACCTTGCCTCGAAAACAACCTAGAGCCGTAACCAGGACTCACAGGAAAACTAAAGGATAAACCTTTAAGGAGACCATCCTGTAGAAAAACCAAGACTCAAAAATTCCACACACCCTGACATAAGCCAGGGAGATATAGCAAGAGAGTAGCAACCACTGCATCCGAATAACCACTATTCCTCAGCCGCTCCCTCTCAAAAGCCAGGCCACTAGACAAAAGCGATCTGCCCCATCCAAACAAATGGGACCCTGACACAGAAGATTTAGCAGGAAATGTAATTTCAAAAGACCAACCACCGTCAGGTTGACCAAGTCCAAAAACCACGGCTGCCCCAGCCATTCCTGAGCCATGAGGATTACGTCACCTGGATGGCCTTCTATGCGACAGCACACCATGCCGACTAACGGCCACAGTGGAAGAAACGTAAGCAGAACATCCGCCGACTGAAGAATCTCGGGGCCTCGGCATTGCGGAAAGTTGCCAATAAATCCATGCACTGCTTGCCCCACTTGTGGCCTAACCGGCGAAAGGCTTCCTCCAACAATTCCCACTACCCTGAGCCAGAGCTGGCTCAGGAAAACTGCTTGAACGCTGTATGTGCCTGCGATGTGGGTGGGTGCTAACCTCCCCAGGTGCAGGTCCACCCCGCAGAACAGCTCCCAGGCTTCCAATGCAACCGCCCGACTCTTGGTACCTCCTTGGCTATTTATGAAGGCCACTGTTGTTGCATTGTCTGACAGGATCCTTACTGATCTCCCCCTCACCAGAGGGAGGAGATCTAGCAGAGCCAGCTGGACAGCTCTGGACTGTAACCAGTTGATTGACCACAAGGATTCCTTCCCCGATCAGCAGCCCTGCACTGATGGGTCCGGACAGACGCTCCCCAACCGGAGAGACTGGGATTCATAGTTAGCACCATCCAAGACGGAATGACTAAGTTTACCTCCCCAGCGCAGCTTGTCCAGAGTAAGCCCCCAAGAGATACTGGAGCGCAGAGACTCTGTGAGAGGAAGCTGTAGCTGAAACTACTCCTAGATCAAGATCCAAGGGGATAACAGAGCTTGCTGTAGAGGTCACATATGAGCAAAGGCCCATGGAACCAGCTCCAAAGTGAAAGACATTGACCCGAGGACTTGCACGAAATCCCAGACCCAACAGCGCGCGAACCTGAGCTCGTAACTTGGCGATCCGTTCCTCAGTGAGTCCAATTCTGCCTAATCATGTGTCGAAAAGTGCTCCCAGGAACTGTAAGGTCTGGGTGGGGACAAAGGTGGTTCTTGGCCTGACTGACTATCCACCCCAAAGGACCCCAGGAGCTGGAGGACCTGATCCACAAACGTCTAATAGAGGGAATACGACTTTGCTCGAATCAGCCGTCATCCAAGTAAGGATGAACAAGATGCCTTCCTTGTGGAGCACTGTGGCTGTCACCTTGGAAAAGGTCTTGGGCGCCGTCGCTAGCCTGAACAGCAGGGCGCAAAACTGAACATGCTCCCCCATGATCATGAACCTTAGGAATCTCTGGTGGATGGGCCGGATGCCTATGTGGAACCATGCTTCCATTAGGACCAGGAATTCCACCTTGTGGACTGAAGCAATCAGGGAACAGAGAGTTTCCAGGTGGGACCGAGGGACCCTGAGAGTCTCGTTGACCTTCTTTAAGTCGCGTATGGGCCAGATTGTACCTTAGGTAATATGAAGTAAATGGAGTAGTGACTTGCCCCTCGTTCATCCAGGGGCACGTTACAATGGCTCTTAGCTCACTGAGGCGACAGACGGTCTTTTTTTGGTATGAGCATGGAGAGACCAAAAAACGATCTCTGAGGGGCCAAGCAAATTCTAAAGTGTAGCCCTGTTTTATTCCACTTAGGATCCACTGAACTGTCATAACTGCGGCCCATTCCTTGTAAAAGAGAGCCCGCCGGCCCCCTATGACCAGAAGAGAGGAGTGAACCGGTCCCACTGCATTGGGAAGATTTGGCTCCACCCATTCCATGGGAGGAACCATCTCTGCCAGAACATTGGCCATGAAAGGACTGGCCCCATGACCTTCCTCGATGAGGATCCGGACGATCTGGAGGCCTGAAAACTCAGATTTAATTTGGAAACGAGGCCGAGAGGGGAAGAAGGTCTTCACTGTAAGCTTATCTTCTGGCAACTCGTGGGCCTTGTTTCCCCCCCCTCCCCCCCAGGAATTTGATGTCCTCCAAGTCCTTGCCAAAGAGCAACCTGCCCCTAAATGGCAAGGAACCCAGCTGCACCCTGGAAGAAAACACCCGCCGACCAGGACCTCCGCCAAAGGAGTCTGCGAGCGGAGACAGCTGGTATCATAGACCTGGCCGAAGTCCTAAGTAGATCATTCAGCGCATCAGCACCATAGGCCACCCAGGGTCTTCATCCAGTACCAGAGCCCCCGACAACGCTTGATCTGGATCGTGGTTGACCGTATTGGGATTCACCCTCTGAGGGTCCGCCACAGGCCACAGAGGAAGAATCTCGCCACGGGCAGAGACATTGGGGTCTGCAGGAGACGCCTGGATCTGGTGCTCCCCTTCTTCCCCAGTATCCTGGGCTCTGTCAGGGCCGAGACCTCCTCCTTTCCAGGGGCCTTGTGGGTCTTGGAAGACTTAGCAGGGGCTCCCTCATCCAAGCGTCTTTTTTTTTGTGCTGCCCACCTGGCTTTAAGAGCCTTATGCAGCCAAAATACAAAAACGGGGAAAAAAAAGGCAGAGGAGGAGTCTGAGCCCCCCCCCCCCAGTGAAGACGCTTGATCCCCGGCGATTTCGCTCCCCCGGAGGCTCCTGCCTGCAGGGATAAGGTGGGGGAGGGAACTCCCGCTCCCCCTCTGCGGCCTGCGCGGGAGCCGTGAGGATGGACAAAATGGCTTCCGTTCCCGCGCTGAGTGGGAATGGATCCCTGAAGCTTGCGGCACCGGCGAGAGTTCAAACGTGTCCGTGACAGTCTCCCAAGTGCTCCCCCCCTCCCCCCAGGAAACAGAGGCTGCCACGTGAGAGCCACATGTGCGTCACCAGCACGCGGCATCGGGGCGGACCAGAGAAGCAGCGTTGGGGGAGCGGGAGAGAGAGCCGTCAGTGGCAAAGATAGGTCAGAGTAGTAAGCAGCACGGAGATCCTACCTGCCACCCCCATATCTTCTTCTTTTTTTTTTTTAAACCAAACTTTAAACAATCAGCACAAACCAGGCTCCGCAGGCTCCCTCTGGATCCCCCCCGGGTGAGTGAACCAGGCTCCCCAGTATCACCCTGCCCGCTGCCAGACAGGGTGAGCTTGCAGGGTCTCCGACCCTCTGCTCAGCTTCCTCAAATAGCAGGGGGAATGGTCCCAGCAGGAGGCCGTAGAGTCTTCCTCTATTACTTGCATTTCTTCTTTCCCTTTCTCTCCAGACTGCAGGCTTTGCACCTCCACCATCTGCTGGAGACAGAGAAATACTGAGGGACTGCAGGTGGCACCTCTACCATCTGCTGGAGACAGAGAAATACTGAGGGACTGCAGGTGGCACTTCTACCATCTGCTGGAGACAGAGAAATACTGAGGGACTGCAGGTGGCACTTCTACCATCTGCTGGAGACAGAGAAATACTGAGGGACTGCAGGTGGCACTTCTACCATCTGCTGGAGACAGAGAAATACTGAGGGACTGCAGGTTTAGCACCTCTGCCATCTGCTGGAGACAGAGAAATACTGAGGGACTGCAGGTGGCACCTCGAGATATAGGGCAGTGTCAGTCAAAAACTTCTCTGTCTCCATCTGCTGGAGGGGAGGCAAAACCCAGGAGTCTGGACTGATCTGGGTACGTACAGGGAAAGGCAAAAGATGCTACTCTCTGTCTCCAAGGAGGCGAAAGGAAGGACAGATTACTGTCCAACGCATCAGAGACATTCTGATAGCCTCGAGGTGCTGCAGGGAAACCACAAGCAACCGCAGACCTGGATTTGTCAAGAGGCTGAAGGTCTGCTCTCTTCCAGCTGTGCTGAATCTCTCTCAGCACCAAACAGCCCCTCCCCTCCCCTCCCAGGATGGATGGTAGGGGTTAAACAAGGCAAAGAGAGGAGGTTAGGAGGGGTTGAATATCCCAAATTCTATACCCCAGATTCTGGAAATTCCCTTCCTAAACTCTCCAACCTCTCCTATTCTCTTCTCAATCCCGGAGCCTTCCTCTTTCCTTCTCGCATTCCTCCCCCTCTTCCTGAAGTGTTTTCCCTCTGATACTTCTATTTATGAATTGTAATTGTGTTTAGATATTCATATCAAATATGCACTATGCATGTACCTTATTTTATTATAAACTGCTTTGATTTTCAAGAAAGAAATGCAATGAATCGAGTAAAATTAACTCTTTTCTCACCCAATACAGCACACACACGGTTGGAAAATTACTTCATTTTTATAACATAATATAAAATACGGCAGCATTTGCCAGTGTGTTTCAGAAGTCTTATTTTTGCCACAGCAAACTACTTGGCTGGGCCTTAAACCTACTCTGAAGCCAAGAAAAGGAGTCACCAGTATCACTGTGGCCGGACCAGCATTCAGGCAGGCAGAGGGGGCTGCTGGGAGGGATGGTGGGGAAGGGGAGGCCGATTGGATGGAGGCACAGGGAGAAAGAAGAAACCAAAAATGCAAAAAAACCCAACAAAGTACAAACATTTTATTTAAAAAAAGGTGATGAAAGCAAGAGAAGGACTAACCTGGGAGAGCAGAGAAGCTTGTGAGGATGTCGCCAGGAGCCTGAAGGCTCGTGAGAGTAGAGACACTGACATCGATATCGTCTGCCGAAAGAAGAGAACAAGAAAGCTAGTCAGGACGAGAGCCAGACCGGAGGGGGAAGCTCCCACTGCAGCCACCAGTCCCTACATCAGGTCAGGAGGATCCCCTGCAGGCAGCCGGCCACATCACTGGAGGAGGAGCCACATGGACCCCACCTTGCACTGAACAGTGGGCAAGTGAGAGCCACTGAAGTGCCACAGAATCTTTCTATTCTCTACTATGTATTTAATGAAATTTATGAATTGCTTTCTAGACGTAAAGCAAAGTACTCAAAGTGATGTACATATATATAATCACATAAAAAGAGTCCAATTCCGGAGGGAGAGAGAGAGGAGAATCGGGGAACGTAGCGCTTATTTCCACCTGCTGCTGGCCGTGAAGCAAGTTTGCACTCCTGACCAGCTGGACCGGCCCGTGACGTCGGACGCCGAGAGAGGAGGCGGTCCCGGAAGCGGCTTAAGATCAGCCGCGCTGCGGCTCGCAGCAGAGCCGGCGCACGCTGAAGCCACGCGCACTCAAGGGGCACGCGCAGTCAGCGAGCTTTGCCGGGCTTCACCGGATTCGTTGGAATATGTAAGACCTTTTTGATTTACTCCTCTCTCTCTCTGGGTCATCAGTTCCTGTTTTAATCATATTAGTGTAAGGGGAAGTAGTTGGGACTTTCTTTTTCTGATTTATAAAATGCCTCCTAAACGTAAAGGTAGGGTAAGAGTGTTCCCCACTCTTCCAACCTTACCTGCAGTACAACAAGAAATTACCAACTATATGGTCTCACCTATACCACAGGAGAGGGACGCCGAGGACTTTGGTGTACTAAGGGGTCAGTGAGGACCCCTTGTGTCTGCAGAGGAGGCCTCCCTTAGCCCGAATACCGGGCAACCGCCAATACACAGGGCATTGGAAATTACTTCGGGACCAACTGTGAATGGTGATGAAGATTTAGGACTCAGTGTGGGGAATTTTCAAACCCACACTCAGAGTCCAAATGAGAGGAGAGACACTCAGGCTACCCTGTGAGTTTAACAGGGGAAAACGAGAGGTTGCCTCAATGGAGCGGAAGACCCCATGTCTAATATCTAGTCAGCAGGAGTTATGATTCGCCCGGCACTGGTGACAATGGAAATACTATGGGATATGATGGCAGGCATGTCTATAAATATTAAGAATTTGGAAGGGAAAATTGATTCGATATATGGTAAAAATGAGCAAGAATTTCAAAAAATTCAAACTCAGTTTAAAGAAATCAATGATAAGAGTTAAATACTTGGAAAATCAGGAAAGGAAATCTTTGGATTTCAATGCAGTAGTGAAAGACAGGGAAGCTATGAGTAGGTGTATAGAAATGCTTGAAAATAGTACCAAGAAGCTCAACTTGAGATTTTTAAATTTTCTTAGAGTTGTTGGGGAAGAGCCCCTAATTACCTTAAAAAAGATTTTGGTGGAGCAACTTGGTTTTTCCCTGGAACAATCCCCCGCTATTAATAATTGCTACTTTCTTCCTGTTAGAAGGGAATTACCAGGAATGGAAATGTTTCAGGGAGACCTTTCAAATGTCTTGGAGGATTCTTCTATAAATGTTATAAGTTGGGGTACATTATTAGCATCTTTCTATTCTACTGCCGATGTTAATGAAGTAATAAAAAGATATTTTAATAAATATCCAATTACTTACCTACAAAAATAAATAAATGTTTTTCCTGATTTGGCATTTTCCACTCAAATGAGACGTAAAGCTTTTCTGGCCTATCGCCAGGAAGCAATAT
This sequence comes from Rhinatrema bivittatum, assembly GCF_901001135.1. Classification (NCBI taxonomy): domain Eukaryota; kingdom Metazoa; phylum Chordata; class Amphibia; order Gymnophiona; family Rhinatrematidae; genus Rhinatrema; species Rhinatrema bivittatum. The sequence continues at coordinate 2,337,514 of NC_042617.1, forward strand.
CATTGGGTTTCTCTTTTCTTTTATGTTTTCCCTGTAAATGTATAGTTAAAAGACAGGAAGATGTGTTTATCTTTTTTGTTCCTGACCAATTAAAGAATTTCCTAGACCAGATGAGGCAACCTACCTCAACCCCGGGTTCCAGTTAAGTAAGGAAAAGTGGGTGTAGGATATGCTAATTGATTTTCTTGAAAAATTTACTCGATAATGCTCCCAATGTAGGAATTAAAATCCCTCTGTTTGATTGATTAAGTAAATAGAGAGGTTAACAATTTTGTTTTTGTCTTGCAAAGTAGGTATTTCCTTTGTTTTATGTGTTAACCATTTATTGATATTTCAACTATGCAATAATGTTTTGATTGTATATTAAAAAACTGATAAAGAATTTAAAAAAAAAAAAAAAAAAAAAAAAAAAAAAAGAGTCCAATTCCAAAAGTGTACCAATGCAACCATATCACAAATATTAATGTGATAAATGTCTAAATCTTGAGGCAGATTTTTGGGACCCTCATAACACCAAGCGGTTGCTTTGTCTATATGACGTTTCTTCCATTTTACCGATCATGCATGATCATCGGTCCCATCCCTAACTCCTGTTCTCTTTTTTTCTTTTCTTCAATTGCTCATAAAAAATGAATGTTTCCCATGTACTTGAACTTCATGCAGTGCTTGTTCATATTTCTACATTAGCCAGGAGGAGCTGATTTGACTTTCGAGAGTATAAATATCTTGGCTTGGGAACAGGTCAATACTGAGGGACTGCAGGTGACACTCTTGTTCATATTTCTAGATTACTCCTCCCCCCCCGCCCAGCAGCCTGAAATACAAAAGTAACACTTGCACAATGCACTGAAAAACAATTACACACAACATTATCAATTAAATAGAAGATACAAATGTATCACGAGCTTAGTACAAGTGAAACAAAACAAATCACAGATTTGATACAAATAAAACATATAATCAAATAATCTCCCTTAGAAATGTGACATGCATAAGAGAGCAAAGGAAAAAACTACAAAAGAGTAATAATACAAGTAAAATTATAGTGAGAGACCCAGGGATCCCAGAGGCTGTGAGTGACCCTGCACCACCTGCTGGAGACAGAGTAAGACTGAGGGGCTGTGGGTGGCACCTTACTATATGTAGGGAAGCCTCACAAGTTTTGCTCTGTCTCCACCTGCTGGTGCGGAGTCACAACCCAGGTGTCTGGACTGATCCGGGTACATACAGGGAACAATGAAATCCCACATAAGCAAACTGATTAGATGTGGTTTCTACAAGCTGCGGATTCTGAGCCGATTGAAACCTGTACTAAGCAGAACAGATTTCAGAATAGTATTGTAGTCTCTCATATTCTCAAACCTTCCTTACTTCTAAGTCTTCCGGCTAGTCACTTAAAACCTCTGCAGCTACTGCAAAATACTGCAGCTAGACTATCGTCTGGAGCAAGGAAATGTGACCACATCAGCCCAACACTGATGGCTCTGCACAGTCAAGAATACATTATAAAGTTCTAACAATAATATTCAATAACATTAACCCGAACAACAATGATCTGCTGGGAACAACATTTAAACCACACAAACCCCCCCCCCCCCCCCCCCCCCCTTCACGCGAACTCTCAGATCACAGAACAAAGGCCTCCTAGAAATCCCAAACTAAGGCACCCCGGAGATATAGAGTGATATAAATTGCTGGCCCAAAACTATGGAGCTCCATGCCAGAGGAACTTCGAACATTAACAGACAAAAAGAAATTCAAGAGCAACTTAAAAACCCGGCTATTCCAAAATGCCTTCTACATGACAGAAGCACCCAGTTCCTCACGACTCAGATAACCACAATAATAATGTAACTATGTTTTCATGTTATACGTCTATATGTGGTACTACTTCCGTTTATAATGAATATCTATCCACCTCATCATAATTATGAATGTTTCACCTGTAAACTGTTAGGAACTAGTGATTCTGACATGGAATGACGGAATATAAAACACTGAAATAAATAAATACAGATATAGGTTGCAGAAGGTACAGCAGCTGAGTCAGGGATCATGCATCTGTTTCCGTCTCTCCATTCCCCTCACCCCGATCATGAACCTTCCTTCCCTCTCTCCTCCATCCACGCCCCGCATCAAACCCCTCCCCAGATCTCACACAGCCGCCTCCTCCTCCGCAGGAATCATTCATCCTCCCGCCCTCTCCCTCCATTCAAACCTCTTCTCCCTTCCTCCTTCCTGCCGCAAGTGCAAGCTCCGTGGCACAGCCAGGCCGCGCAAGGTTGGGCTAATGTTTTCCTGTGGTCCGGGAAGTTATTTATGTGCGGTTTGGGGCCGGGCAGGTGAGTACGAGCTGCCCTTCTATGGTGCTGCTGCTATTTGCTCCGGACTCGAGCAGCCCAGCCAGCAGTCGCAGAGTAAAAACCTCATCGGCAGCAGCAGCCAATCAGAGGTGAGAGCAAGGTGCATTCAGTCGCACAATGATGACTCTTCGGAACGGCAGCCAATCAGAATGAAAAGAACAGCAGGGCGCATGCAGTCGCACAACGATGACTCCTCAGCAGCAGCCAATCAGAATGAAAGGAACAGCAGAGCAAATACAGCAGGAAGAGGAAAGGGCATTCAGTCGCACAATGATGACTCCTAGCAGCAGCCAATCAGAATGAAAAGAACAGCAGGGCACATGCAACATGAAGAGAAAAGGGCATGCAGTCGCACAATGATGACTCATCGGGAGCAGCCAATCAGCGATGAGAAGAATAGCAGAGCGAATACAGCAGGAAAAGGAAAGGGCATGCAGTCGCACAATGATGACTCTTCAGCAGCAGCCAATCAGAATGAAAGGAACAGCAGGGCAGCTACAGCAGGAAAAGGAAAGGGCATGCAGTCGCACAATGATGACTCATCGGAAGCAGCAGCCAATCAGAATGAAAAGAACAGCAGGGCAAATGCAACAGGAAGAGGAAGGTGCATGCAGTTGCACAGTGATGATTCCTCAGCAGCAGCCAATCAGCGATGAGAGGACCATCCTCTGTTTTTCTCCCAACCCCCTTTCTATCCGCCACCTGTCTTACAATGGTGCTCTCTTTCCTCCTTCTCCCAGGAAGCTAATCCTCCATCAGGCAAAATAAAGCGTCTTCCCTTAATGTTGCCTCTTACCTCTGTGTCTCTTTCCAGGCAGCAGCTGGTTTAGGAGTGAAAGATGAGAGCAATAGGATGGAGGTTTGTTGGAAGAGCTCTTCCTCTCCTCTCTGATTCCCTGCTCCCCATGAGTCCTCACTCTGCAACTGCTGGCCTGGCTGCTCCAGTCAAAGAAAAAAAAGGCACCAACAACATAGAGGGTTTTTAGCACTCAGCTACCCAGTTGCCCAGCCCAAACTGGCTTTTGAAAGTTGCTAGGATACAATCCATAGGATATGCATGTGCAAGTCACTTTACGCGTATAAATGGCTTTTGAAAGTTGCTATGATAGTGCGTTACATTTACATGCAGAACTCCCTTTGAAAATTCACCTTACAGTCTCCATCCAGCATTTTCCAGTTTTTCTTCTGTCAATTGCCTTCAATGAAACTGGTTAAATATGCTCTCATGAGTATCTTATATCCTGCTCCACCATTCCCATAGCTATTGAGCATTTCCATATTCCTTCAGTGATTCGATCCCTCCCTGTATTTATTCCACATTTTCCACATGTTTAATGATTTTAACTTTTCTCTCCAGTGTAATGCTTTATATATTCTACAAACCATTGCCAGTTCCATGTCTCTGCTTGAATTCTGCCAGCTCTGACGCTTGCCTGTTTGTTGACATTGCTTGACCTTGCCAGCCTGGTTGTTAGCCTGTTTCACTATACTGTTCTGGCCGTGCCTTGGCTCTGCCCACGGCAAATCAGCTGCCACCTGTCAGAACCAAGTCCGGTCTCACCCTGACCTGGTAGCGCTAATCAGACAGCGGCCCTTGGGCTCATTCCCTGAAACCTGACTCTTGCTCCAACCTCAACCTTATGAAATGCAAAAGTCTGATAGATCACTGTCTCCTCAAAAATGTGCCACATAAAGATTGGCAATATCTGGAGATGCCATTCAGAGCCCATTAGTCTGTAAATGGAATCAAGACTGCAACATAAGATAATGCTCACATAAAATCAAAACAGTCAAGTCATATATAAACCAAGTTCCCTGTACGTACCAGGATCAGTCCAGACTGCTGGGTTGTGTCTCCCTTCCAGCAGATGCGAGTCAGAGAGAAAACTGAAAAGCACCACCCACATAACCCGGGGTGCCACCTGCGATCCCTCAGTATTTTCTCTGACTCCAGCTGATGAGAGACATACCCTGCGGTCCTGATCTTAGTTCCCTTGGGGCCTTGCCCCACCAGGTTTGAATCCCTTAAAAAAAAAAGAAAAAGCTACAATACAGCTTCAGCACCTTTGACTGGGTCATTTAAAAAAAAAAATAGTCAGATCTAAAACCTTTTTTACTAGATCCAGATCTGCTTGCTGTGGTATATTGATATAAAGGGATTCAATGTTCATAGCAACAAGAATTGCAAGAAAGGGGCTAATGGATAAACCGCCTAATTTCCACTACATGCGTTGAATCTTGTACATACGATGCAGGTTGTCAAACAAAAGGTTGTAAAATGAATCCAGAAACAAGAGTAAAGGTTATAATAAAGAGCCATTGAGATGGAGGACTGGCCAGAGACTCATACTTCTTCAGCCCCCATATAATACTAGAGGATATTTCACTTGAAGGAAAGTTTTCTCCTTATAGTATGACAACTTCTGCCTTCTGCCACGTGACCTCCAACTCACCCCGACCCTGACCGGCTTGATGCGATTGGCGCGGGAGGCCTATCGGGGCCCAAGTCTTGCCCAATCCCAGCCCGAGCCGAGCGCATGCCCTACCTTTCGCCGCCCAGACCAGACGATCCGGGTGCCCCCCTGGTGTGCATCACTGCCGATCCGGGAGGACCTTGAAAAGTGAGCAAACTGCCCTCCGGTGTCTTGCGCCAGGCGTCTCACACCGAAGGAGTGCAACTAAGGGGCCTGCCCCTTAGTGTTCCCCTTTGTGCTGCCCTGGTGCTTTTCGACCTGCTGCGACCACCGAGACCTTCCAGACCCGACAACCGACCCACCCACAGACGCCCAGCCGACCCTCACCGAAACCTGAACTGACCTGCAACCTAGCTCACTAATGCCTGAACAGACCTGCAGCCCTCCTCCGAATGGCGCCCTGGCCAGCAGACTCCGCACACGAGGCTCGCACAGTCGGCGCATACCCGCCGGGGTAAGAGCCAACCCCGACCATGTCAGACTCTGCTACGCCAACCCCTAATGATGCACCACTTCAAGGAGCGTGACCAAGGACCCTGCCCCTTGTTGCGTCCCTTTGCGCCCCTTTTCATCGCCACGCAAAGCCTGAAAATCTTGCCGCACCCCCATCCTCTCCATCACCTTCCCAGCTCACAAAACCCCTCCCCCCCCCAAACTCACACCTCATTAACCTCCACCTAAACCCCTCTACCCCTGCAACCCCCAGCACTAACTCTACTCATCAAAGCCAGTCCCAGCAGCAGCTGCAAATACACCACACATGCTCACATTCTACCCACACAACCTCCCTACCCTAAACCTCTCCCCACACCCTCTCACCAACATGCACCCAAAACACGCACCCCCAACTTTTAACCAACACGATGCCTCCAGTAATACAAAAACAACACGCACCTTTAGAACATGAAAACTCATCACAATCCCCACGGACCCAAATAAGCAATCACAACTCTCACTGTAATATCCCTACTCCTACTCAATGCACAGTCCATCACCAAAAAGATACCAATAATACATGACCTCCTAATTGACTCGCATCCCAACATACTCTGCATAACGGAATCATGGCTCAAAAACACAGACACCACCCTCATTAATCAACTACCCAAAGCAACCTACAACATTTACTCCATACCAAGACCAAAGAAGAAAGGTGGCGGCATACTCTTCATGGCCCTAAAGAAACTTAACATCATAGTCCACCCCATCAACCCTCCACCCCCATACAAAACAGCCTTTTCAAATCAAAATCGCTACAAATCATCCTCATATATGCCCCACCTGGAACACTACCACATAATATATCTGCCCTAATTGAAACCATCATCACCAACAATCCACATGGCCCTACCTGCTATCATTCTAGGGGACTTCAACCTACACAAGGACAAAGCCCCACTCTCACCTACCGGCGAACTCCTCCTAGAAACCATGACAGCCATTGGTTTCAAACAAATAATTAACACCCCCACCCATAATTCTTGACACACCCTAGACCTAATATTCATCAATAATCACATAGATCCATTCCCACCCCTCATCAGCCTCCACCATCCCCTGGTCAGACCACAAACTTATCCACACCAACCTACAACTGACTCACCCACCCATAGAAGCAAACTGAACCAACAAACCCATCAAATTCATTAAACTATGCCCAATCAACAAACTCATCGAAATCCTACCAAACAAGCTAAAAGACCTTGACATGAACGACACAAACTCCACCACGAACTCTTGGACAGCCATCAACACAGAAGTAGCAAAGATCAAATGCCCAACTATCAAAAAAGTAATCAAGACCGCCAATAAACACAAAACACCCTGGTACACGCCTGAACTAAAAAACATCAAGCACCTTCTAAGACAATCAGAAAAAAAATGGAGAAAAGACCCATCCCCTCAACTAAAAGATAGATATAGAACCATACTATACATTTACAGATCAGACACTGAAAAGGCCAAAAAGATCCATGACCACCAATTTAACCCCAAAACCTTATTTGCCTATGTCACAGACCTAATACAACTGATCCCCAACACACCTTATCAAGAAAACTCCTCCAGAGCTTGTGAAGAACTCGCCAACTACTTCAATGACAAAATTACTAAAATAATCGCCGCCAACCCGCACACCAACCAGCCTGCACCCAATTCAGTACACCTCACCACACCATCCTGGACACAATTTGAAAAAGTTGCCTCATCCGAAGTAGAATCAATAATTCAAAAACTAAACCCAGCTGCACACCCCATCGACCCCATCCCTATAAAACTTCTAAAGCAAATCTCAAATCCCAAACACCATAGCCAGACCTATAGCAAACATAGTTAATATATCACTTGAACAAGGCATTTTCCCTGACTCTCTCAAATGTGCCAGCATCAAACCAATCCTCAAAAAAACACAACTCAACAAGGCTGACCCATCAAACTACCGACCCATCTCCAACCTTCCCTTCATCACCAAGATCCTTGAAAAAATCGTCAACCGTCAACTCTAAACACACCTGGAAAATCATAATCTCCTATCACCATCCCAACATGGATTCAGAAAATACTTCAACACCAAAATGCTCCTCCTTTCCCTCACAGACCTCATCCTCAGAGGCCTTGACCACGGCCAATCCTATCTCCTCATCCTACTCGACATCTCTGCCGCCTTTGACACTTAAGCATGAAACCTTACTAAACAGACTAAGTGACATCAGCTTAAGTAACACCACACTTAAATGGTTCAAATCATACCTGACAAACCAGTCATACAAAGTCAGACTTAACACCGCTGAATTCAAACAAATCCCCCTCACACATGATGTACCTCAAGGTTCATCCCTCTCCTCCACCCTTTTCAACATCCTCCCTCTATGCACACTTCTAACCGAATTAAATCTAACCTTCTTCCTATACGCAGATGATGTACAGATTCTACTCCCCATAAAAGAAACCATCACAAACACACTAAAAACCTGGGACAACGACCTTCCGAAGATAACACAACTATTATCTCAAATGTCCCTCAATCTCAACCACAACAAAACCGAAATACTTCACATTAACAACAAAACCATCTCAACTCTCAAAGACAACAACTCAGCACCTGCCACAGATGGTAGAATAACCTCCTCAGCCAGAGACCTCGGTGTACTCATTGACAATGAACTCAACATGAAGAAACATATCAACTCAATAATAAAAGATGGATTCTTCAAACTGCAGATACTCAAAAAAATCAAACCACTTCTCTTCGCCCAAGACTACAGAAGAGTACTCCAAGCACTGCTATTCTCCAAACTCGACTATTGCAATGCCCTACTCCTGGGCCTCCCATCCAATTCTCTCAGGCCACTACAACTGCTCCAAAATGCAGCAGCAAGATCACTCTCAAACACCAAAAGATCTGAACACATCTCACAATCCTCAAAAACCTGCATTGGCTCCCCATCCCACACAGGATTCAATACAAAGTTCTAACACTCATCCACAAAGCACTTTACACTGAAAAATTTGACTGGCTGAGCCCTGCCGTACACTTTCAATCCACCCAGAGAACACTCCGATCCACCAACACTGGACTCATTCCAACTCCCTCACCAAAAATCACCCACCTAACCTCAACAAGAGACCGATCCCTAACAGTGGCAGGTGCAATACTCTGGAACAGCCTACCACTTCAACTCAGGCTCAACCCCACAACCCAATCATTCAAAAAGAACCTTAAAACATGGCTCTTCAGGAGATCACGTGATGTGGTGAGCGGGGTTGGACGTGTCCACAGGAGCTCTGAGCGTCGTGACCTTCCCCACCGCCCTTAGATTGACTAAACGAAGCTCTTAACATTCTTAACAACTGCTGGACCTGTCTATGTCAATCACCAATTTTATGCAAAAGTCCCGAGCAGTGATGCCGGCGAAAATCGCAAAACGCGACCAAGAAAAGACACGGGGGACAGAAGGCAAAATGGCGCCGCACATGAAAGAGGCCGCAAGTGGTGAGAGTCCTACAAAATCCTCCCTACCCCACCCGACTATGGCTGAAATAACCGGTGCCGTTACTCATGCCCTAGAAGGCAAACTTATGGGTATTTCAGAGCAAATTACATCTCTGCAAGCACTGCAGCCATAACCGAATATGCACCACGCTTAGATCAAGTGGAAGGGAGGACAGCTGCCGTGGAGGAGGAAGTCTCGGCGCTCACGACTAAAGTAAGCGCAATGGAAAAAAACTATCTCGGCTCAGGCTGAAAAACTTGATGATCTTGAAAATAGATCTAGGAGGTCAAATATCCGGTTTCTGGACATACCTGAAATAGTAGAAGATAATTCGCTGCGCCAAGAGCTTTTAAAATGGCTGCCGACTGTGCTAGATCTCCCGGAGTTAAAAGACTCCCTAGAAATCGAAAGAGCGCACAGGCTGGGGGTTCGAGCAACAGGGCAAAATCACCCACGAATTGTAATAGTAAAAATTTTAAATTACCATTATAAGCAGGTAATCATGCAGGCAGCTCGTAAACAACAGAATCTGCAGATGCAAGGTTCTCCTGTCTGTTTGGCACCGGATTACTCGGTGAAAGTAGCGGCATTGAGAAGATCCTTCATTCCCCTTTGCAGTCAGCTTATCGAGAAGAATATTAGGTTCTCTTTGCAATTCCTGGCTAAACTGCGGGTAAACTACGAGGGTCGTTGGACCACTTATGACACACTGGAGGAGGCCAGTCATTTCCTTACCACTATCACTAAGTGACTTTTGCTACGATGGTGCTATCATTGTTATTACTGTTTCATGGGTGCTGGGTGAAGGTTGTGTAACTTAAACACATTGTTGCAGTCTGGGAAGCTGCAGTTCGAGAGTGGACCCTTGAGCTGAACCACCCTGGGTAGATAGCTCGGGAGGCGGAGCCACAGGCACAGATCTTCACCCGGGAACCAGGAACCCCCCAGGAGGAGCCCGTAGGGTCCTGGAGCCTTGGGACTTAGGAGACACACGAATGGATCTTCACCCGGGAACTGGGAAACCCCCCAGGAGGAGCCCGTAGGGTCCCAGAACCTTGGGACTTATGCACAGTGTCAGTCTCTATAGAAAGGCCCGGGCAAGGAGTAGGCACAGAGTCCAGCAGCAAGGGCCAATAGGCCAGGGAGCACAGAGCAAGCGGGAGCAGGGTCAGAGTCAGTAATGTCTTTAATGGTAACTTGCAGGGTGCAATATGAGAGCCAGCAGCGAGTAGGCCTGAGCCTGGCAGGAAGTAGAAGGTAACAAGACCCAAGACAGTCTGGCAGTAGAGAGAACAGTTCCAGCCCAGACCTGCGTAGGACGCTGTCCGGAGGACAGGAGCGCAGCCGCTGCGTCGGAGAAGCCGTGGACTGAGGCAGGCGGCAGGCAACAGCAGAGTCAGGAACGAGCAGAGGTCAGAGGCTGGCGGCAGGCAGAAGCAGAGTCAGGAACAAGCAGAGGTCGGTGGCTGGCGGCAGGCAGAAGCAGAGTCAGGAACGAGCAGAGGTCGGTGGCTGGCGGCAGGCAGAAGCAGAGTCAGGAACGAGCAGAGGTCGGTGGCTGGCGGCAGGCAGAAGCAGAGTCAGGAACGAGCAGAGGTCGGTGGCTGGCGGCAGGCAGAAGCAGAGTCAGGAACGAGCAGAGGTCGGTGGCTGGCGGCAGGCAGAAGCAGAGTCAGGAACGAGCAGAGGTCGGTGGCTGAAGCTGTACAACGGAAGTGCAACTAAGAACTACACACTGTAGCAACCCTCGTTGCAAGGCAATGAGAGGACTGAAGAACGCTGGTTATATCGGGCTTGGGGCGTGGCGTGGCCGGCTCAGGCGGGGTCAGGCTTCCGGTGAGCGTACGTCCATAACGCGCGTCCCCGCGTGTGTGCGGGGCAGCAGCGAGATGGCCCAGCAATGGCGGACGCCCTGAATACTCAGCAAAGCCACGGAGGTGAGCCCTGATTACAGCTAGTAAGGGGAAAGCGGTGGAGACCGCAACACACATCCATATGATCTCTGCACTAGGCTCTAGGAGTCTATGGGGTTGCGTATGGGGGGGGGGGGGGGGGGGGGGGGGAGGGGGGAAGGGAGGGTTACCAGGTCACCAAGAATACCTGCATTTCATTTTCATATTCTTTTGGTATGTCTGTGCTACTGCTGATATGTGTAACAACATGGTACTATTCACACGAGGATGTAAGTGGAAGACATATTTTAAGGGGGGGTGGCTAGGCTGGGAGCCAGAACCCCGTATCTCTATTATATGGTTATGGATTCTGGGAAAAATTTCTTTTCAATATGGGGGGTAAATACAGGCTGGTGTCATGGAACACAGACGGATTGGGATCTCCTATAAAACGGAAAAAAGTCTTCCAACAGCTACAATGTCTAAAGGCTAATATTGTCTGTTTGCAAGAAACGCATTTATCAGCCCTTGAAAGTGCAAAATTATGCAGAGAATGGTTAATGGCATGCCATTACTTCACTGCCCTTGGTAAGAAGAGAGGAGTAGCTATCTTAATTCATAAAAATATGCCATTAACAGTAACTAAAGAAATTGTAGGTACTGAGGGACGATATATTATCATTCTGGGAACCCTAGCTGGCTGTCAGATCACTCTCTGTAATATTTACACCCTTAACATTCATGATCCTCTCTTTTATTCACATATACTTGGCCTTTTATTGGCTAATACAGAGGGGGAATTATTGGTGGTCGGTGATTTGAACTGTGTCCATGATGCCAAATTAGATAAATCTCAACTCCCTCAGGGTTATAAAATCCGAAAGGATAATGGGGTTCAGATACTTAGCAAAAATTTAAAGCTGCTTGACCTTTGGCGAGTATTACACCCTGAAATGAGAGAATATACACGTCTCTAGAGCACTTGGTACGATGTCAAGACTAGATTATATCTTAATACAGGAAAGTGTGTTTAGTAGAGTGGAAACAGCAGATATAGGAACTATAGCCATAGCAGACCACGCTCCAGTGTGGGCGGACATATGGTTTTCAAATGATAAAACCCAAGCAAAAAAATGGAGATTTCCCAGTCATTTGAATGAGGATCCTAAATTCCATCTTTTTCTACGACAAAAATGGGAAGAATTTGCTCTTAATAAGGATCAACATAGCGAAAACCCAGAACTGTTTTGGGAAACTAGTAAAGTTGTTTTAAGGGGTGAAATTATAGCATACTCCATCACTTTTCCACGCTCAGGACTTTAGAACAATCTTGCAAGCAATAATCTTTTCCAAACTAGATTATTGCAACTCATTACTATTAGGCCTCCCAGCTTCTTACACCAAACCTTTACAAATGGTTCAGAACTCTGCAGCCAGAGTCCTTACAAATTCCAGGAAAATTGACCATATTTCCCCTATCCTCAAAAACCTCCATTGGCTACCAATCCATTATAGAATCATGTACAAAACCATCAACATCATATACAAAACTATCAATCAACATACGCAAATCGACCTACAAATACCACTTAAAAAATACACTTCCGTCAGACCCATCAGGGAATACTACAAAGAGTCACTCCAAATTCCAAAGGCCAAAACCTTCCAACATAAATCCTTGAGTCTCAGAGCCCTCTCTTCAGCAGGTCCAGCTCTCTGGAACTCTATCCCACCAGATTTGAGACAGGAGCCATGCTCTCTAACATTTAGGAAAAGACTAAAAACTTGGCTTTTCAAAAAAGCATTTCCAAGCCCTGAATAAAACCTTCACGCAACAGCACAATTGGATCTAAATACTGTGTCATATTTATTCATATATTCATATTCTGTGTCATATTTAGCCTTCTGGTTACGCATGTTCCGTCTCATAGTGATGTACCGCCACATTTATTCGCATAGTCTTATTTACTCATCTTGCTACTCTATTACATTAATTGGCTGAAATGTAAATATTGCTCTGTTCTTTATCTCCCCTCTTCCAGTTCCAAGTTAATTTTTCCCTGTTTTATTGTAACTTTCTCACATCCTTTTTCTGATTCCCTGTATTTAAAAGTTCAAGGTTCTTATTGAGAATATTGTTTAATACGCTACGTTATGCTTTTCACACTTTGTTAATTGTAAACCGGGTTGATGTGATGCCTGTCATGAAACTCGGTATAACAAAAACAATAAATAAATAAGAAAAATAAGCAGCTGAATAATATCATTTTGTCGCTAGAAACCAGTTTGCAGAAGGCTAAAAAGAAACTGGCAGCAGATCCCTCAATGTCACACAGAACTGCATACCAGACGTGTTTACACGAACTGAATGCCCACTTACATCTCAGGGCACAGAGAGCTTTGCAGTCCTCTGGCCATTATTTTTTTAGATTTGGAAACAAAACCAGCAAACTTCTGGCCCACTTAGTCACTACAAAGTGGAAAAAGACTTTTATAAGTGGTCTGAAATCCGCCTCCGGGACTTGGGTAACAAAAACCGTAGAGATTTGTGAAGTCCTTCAGAGTTTTTATGAATCCCTTTACACGGAAGATAGGGAGGGAAGTGGAATTGATGAACATGAATTTTTCAAAGATTTAGTACTACCTCGTTTATCTGCTTCCCAGCTTGAATTTCTGTCTAAGCCTATCTCAGCCGTCGAACTCCAGGGGGTGATCAAATCTAGTAAAAGTAACAAATCACCGGGCCTGGATGGGCTTACGGCCAAGTATTATAAGATACTCAACCCACATTTAACGGGAGCATTGGTTAATTTATTTAATGCTGCCTGGCAGCAGGAATCCTTTCCTAATACATTTAACCAAGCCTATATCATGGTTCTGCCAAAACCTGGGAAGGATCCTGCACTGGCGGCATCATAGAGACCCATTTCGCTATTAAACTGTGATCTAAAGCTGTATGCTAGAGTCTGGGCAATGCGGTTGGGGGTGGTATTACCGGATCTAATATCTCCCTATCAAGTGGGTTTTGTAAAGGGTAGAATGGCTACCTCCCATGTTATCCGTTTAATTTCAGCGCTAGAGACTTCCCGGCATTTGAACCTGCAACCGATGGTGATAGATTCGATTCCGAGAAAGCCTTTGATAGGGTGACATGGGGATATATGTTTTCAGTACTTAATAGGTTTGGTTTTTCGGAATCCCTCATTGCCGCTATTTCCATTTTGTATCGAACCCCGGAATCTCACATATTAGCTAACGACTCTATCTCTGGGGCCATAAAAATTAAGTGAGGAGTCCGACAAGGATGTCCTTTATCCCCAATCCTATATATCCTATCTTTGGACCCATTGTTGAGAAAATTGGCGGAAACTCCCATTATCTGAGGCTTTCGTTATCATCAGGGGTGTTTTACTGTGGCTGCGTTTGCAGATGATATGTTGGTGTTTTTGAGTGACCCAGTCCTTTCTCTACCACATGTGTTACATATTCAACAATCATTTGGCCATTTTGCTGGCTTAAAGATTAACATTGACAAGTCAGAAGCCATGGATATCAAAGGCACACTAAAAAACTCTTGGCCTGGAAATTTTCCACTAAAGTGGGTTCAGAACAAATTGAAATATTTAGGTGTTTATATCTCTGATAATCCCAAGCACCTGTATGATCTTAACATTACTCCCCTAAAGCACAAGATGCTCCAACACTTGCAAACGTAGCAAACCTTGCCTATATCTATAACAGGGAAGGTGCTCCTTCTGAAAATGATGGAAATTTCTAAGTGGCTCTACCTATTTAATATGTTGCCTGTTTGGTTGAAAAAGACAGATGTGGTAGAGATACAAAGAGCAATTGGGAAGTTTCTATGGGGTGGAAAATGGGCTCATATCCCCCTTCATGTATTAATGCAGCCAAAAACTGCGAGTGGTCTGGGTTGCCCGAATTTAGTTTTATATAACCAGACAAGTTTGATACGTCATATAAGAGACTGGATATGTAATACTGAACTGTTTTCACCTGTTGCATATTATCAGCAGTGGCTGGTACCTTTTGCACCAAGTGCAATCCTGCATGCTCCCAGACATCAATTGCCGCATCATATTTGGGATAGTGCACTCATAAGTCCCTTCCGGATGGCGTGGAAGTGACTTTGTCAGAGTTTCCAGATAGTACCATCCGCAACAGCATGTCCCTCCATCTGGGGATCCCCCATGTTTCTTCCTGGACTGGACCAATCGATTTTCCAACACTGGCGATTGCGAGGCCTCACCTCTATTTACCAACTATTGAGTGGAGATTTACAATCTGTTCATGTGCTGAGCTTTCAGGATTTGCAACAAAAATTTCATCTGGACAATCATGATTTTATGGATATCTCCAAGTTAGACACTATATTGTCAAGGAGTGTAAAAAACACCCCAGTTTCATGCAATATCACAGCATACTTGGCTTTTTAGCTGGCCCAGATGGTAAACGAATAAGATGTTCTCAGTATTATCAAGAATTTCTGAGGCTTCAGCCATGTTCGCATTTGGCTATCTTATTGGATAAATGGAACCACACTCTGAAATTCGGCTTATGAAAGCAGATCTGCTATATTGCTTTAAGATGATTCCTGTTTTGATGGAAAGTGTGAATCTTCGTGAAAAACAGTTCAAGTTTTTACATCAAGCCTACTGCACCAACAACAGGCTTATTATATGGGAGTTACTAGAGACAAAAATTGTATCAGATGTTCACATCCTCTTCCAGATTTTTCTCATGGTTTTTGGCTATGCCCAACTATACAATTATTCTGGGGCTCTCTACAGACTTTAACACAGTCACTCTGGAAACAGACAATCCCTTTGACTCTTGAAATATGGCTTTTTGGTCTCCCCGACTACGTACCAGAGGCAGTTACTGATACTCAACTGCTGTTTCTGGGGAAAATGACCATTATTGCCAAAACTGCTATATTGCTAAATTGGACACAGAAGACCCCGGCGTTATGGAAGCCTTGGGAAACCCAATTTCTTCAGTTATTACATATGGAGTATCTTACCGCATGAGCAGGGACACATAAGAAATTTACCTGTATGAAACAAATATGGCAGAACTATGCAAGGACTCTTCCAGCAGAGGCACAGCAGTCTTTTGACTTTACAAAGCAAAAATAGGTTACCTCTATGGAGTACTCCAGACGCCACAACAGAACAACTTTTGTATGTTTTGTTTGTTTTGTTTCCATATCCTTGTTTCACTAACTTGGTTTTATTTATTTCATTATCCATGTTCTTTATACTTCATAGTGTTGGACATTTGGCATTATAATCTATGCATATAAGGGGATGGGAGGGAGGGGCTGGGAATGGGTAAGGAAAATCCTGTGGGGTAAGACATGACTGGTAAGGGAGGAAATTCTCAAAATCTGTGATCAGTACCAGGAGCAGAGATGTGCCATACGTTTTATATTCCCATCTCCTCTCCCCACCCTAGCCACCCTTAGATCCCTGGACCACCCGGCCTCCACCTTCTCCCCTGTACTCCTCTCTCCCTCTACACCCTTAGTTTTTCCCATTAATTAAGTTATATCCTAGTGAATACCGCCCGCCCAATCAATATGGCCGGTTTTCCAATACTTCCTTAGTACTACTTAAGTTAACAGTACCTGTACATTTTCCTACTGTACATAGTCTCCCTCTATTCTATTTTATCTTTGTTTTATATTTCATCTAGATATGCCTTTTCCCCTCCCGCTCCCCAGCCCCCCTTTCCCACTCCCCCCTATCCTCCCTCCCTCCCTACGACCTTCCTCCCCCCTTTTGTTATTGCTCCATTTTGGTTCATTTTGTATTCTGATTCTTGTTTCTGCTATCAATTTTATATTGTTATTTTGTTATATTGTTATATTGTTTTATATTGTTTTATTGTATTTCCCGCCTGAGTTCTTTGTAAACTGGCATGATGTGTTCCACGAATGTCGGTAGATAAAAGTTAATAAATAAATAAAATAAAATAAATAAATGGTAACTGTTCAGTATGCAATAACTGAGCCGCTCTTTACACCGGAGATGTCCGGAAGGTTAAACGGTTGATATGTTTTGTTTACTCATATGTAGAGTTTCTACTATACTATATTGCGGTTTGTATATCCCATTTCTGTGTTGTACCATGGCTATGGTGTCATTCTATTTTTGTAACCTAACTTCCTGGATGCTGTTCATGCTAATAAAAAGAATTACACAAAAAAAAAACAAAAAAACATGGCTCTTCAACAAAGCATATTCAACAACCACCCATCACCCACCACCCAAGACACTAAGATGAACCCTCTCCCGCCACCAGCACACACTCCCCCCTTCCCACAACACCCCCCACAGAACCACATAATCATATATTGTGATCAACCCCAATGACTCAAGTGCTCTTATTAAACTTGATACAAAGTTTTAGTTTTCTTATTACACTTGATACAAAGTTTTAACGTTTTCTCTACCTCTATTATGACTTACAATAACTCTCCATAGGCCAATTGCTACGCATGTTACAAAATTTCAATGTAAAAATGTTACAAAGTTATAAAGTTGAATGGAAAATGTTACAAAGTTTCAATGTAAAATAAGAAGTCTACTTAATAGACTCCTCTGTTACACTGTGTCATGAATCCTGCCTGCGGAGATATCCCCCATGAGCAGGCTCCTCACCTCCATGCTGCTGCCTTCCCCATCGCGGCACGGAGCCGCCGACATTCTTCGCGGCCGGTACTGCAGTCAGCTCTCCTTCTTCACTGCGGCAGGAGTCACGGACTTTGGGCTGCCTCTCCGGCATGGCGGGCCTGCCGCCGTGCTTCTTCGCGGCTGGAGCCGCCACCGCCATCCCCAGCGTCATCTTCGCAGCCAGAAGCCACAATCCCCAGGCTTGCCTGGCGGCCGGAGCCGCCTCTGCTTCCTCCTGCAGTGGCCTGCTCCTCGGCCCAGCCCTGTTTCTTCCTCGTGGGTGCAGGGCCGCTGTCCACGGTCCTGCACAGCTTCCTGTTCCTGCTCCTAGGCACGCGAGTAATGATTCAGATGGACTGAATCAAATCACGGTGAACCTAGAAGATGTGGTGGTAGACCTGATTGACAAACTGAAGAGTAGTAAATCACCTGGACCGGATGGTATACACCCCAGAGTGGTGAAGGAACTAAAAAATGAAATTTCAGACCTAATAGTAACAATTTGTAACCTATCATTAAAATCATCCATTAGAGGAGTGAGATAATCAAATTTGCAGATGACACAAAATTGTTCAGAGTAGTTAAATCACAAGCAGATTGTGATAAATTGCAGGAAGACCTTGTGAGACTGGAATATTGGGCATCCAAATGGCAGATGAAATTTAATGTGGATAAGTGCAAGGTGATGCATATAGGGAAAAATAACCCATGCTATAATTACACAATGTTAGGTTCCATATTAGGTGCTACAACCCAAGAAAGAGATCTAGGCGTCATAGTGGATAACACATTGAAATCGTCGGTTCAGTGTGCTGCGGCAGTCAAAAAAGCAAACAGAATGTTGGGAATTATTAGAAAAGGAATGGTGAATAAAACGGAAAATGTCATAATGCCTCTGTATCGCTCCATGGTGAGATCGCACCTTGAATACTGTGTACAATTCTGGTCGCCGCATCTCAAAAAAGATATAATTGCAATGGAGAATGTACGGAGAAGGGCTACCAAAATGATAAGGGGAATGGAACAGCTCCTCTATGAGGAAAGACTAAAGAGGTTAGGACTTCTCAGCTTGGAGAAGAGACGGCTGAGGGGGGATATGATAGAGATGTTTAAAATCATAAGAGGTCTAGAACGGGTAAATGTGAATCGGTTATTTACTCTTTCGGATAATAGAAAGACTAGGGGGCACTCCATGAAGTTAGCATGGGGCACATTTAAAACTAATCGGAGAAAGTTCTTTTTTACTCAACGCACAATTAAACTCTGGAATTTGTTGCCAGAGGATGTGGTTAGTGCAGTTAGTATAGCTGTGTTTAAAAAAGGATTGGATAAGTTCTTGGAGGAGAAGTCCATTACCTGCTATTAAGTTCACTTAGAGAATAGCCACTGCCATTAGCAATGGTAACATCGAATAGACTTAGTTTTTGGGTACTTGCCAGGTTCTCATGGCCTGGATTGGCCACTGTTGGAAACAGGATGCTGGGCTTGATGAACTCTTGGTCTGACCCAGTATGGCATTTTCTTATGTTCTGGGCGGTGGGATCACTTCCCTGGGCATAGAGGGTCCCGGGATGTTGAGGTCCTCTGGTGGAGCCTGTGGCCGTATTATAGGAGGCCCCGGTTGCATGTGGACGAAGGTATGCAGACCTTTGAAGAATTCCACCCAGGAGATAGTTGCTGGGTCTAGACTAAGGGGCGCTGTGTCCCTGGGGAGCCCCGTTTGAAGGGGGGTCCCGCTGTGTAATGCTAGGTCCGGCGTACTGCTCGAGAGGCTGGAATCCGGTACCGGCTGGGGAGGGCCATGAGTTGGATCCCCTAGGGGCTCTTCGCACTGTATACACAGGGTCGTGGCCTCCTCATGCTGTGCAGCTCTAATGTGATGCTGGGCAAAGGCCCTGAGCTTTGAGCTTCTTTTCCGGTGGTGCCATGGCTTGTGTGCATAAGATACAGTTGTGCGCTCCGGTGCGTCGAAGTTGTGCGCTTAGGTTTGATGTGCTTAACAGCCGCGAAACTCGGCCTGAGTTGGGCACTTTTATGAATAAGTCTCTACTTTAATAAATATTTGAAAAAGAACAAGCTATCTATCTCTTTTTGTTCACCTGACGGCCATTATAGATCGCCTACCTCTTTGTTTTTTGTACTCGGATCAGTCCAGACTGCTAGGATGTACCAAAGCTTCTCTATGTAGGGTGGGACATTGAAAGTCCCGCTCGAATGACACTGCTTCCAAAGTTGCTGTCGTCTAGAGCCTGGACGTCCAAACGGTAGTGTCTAGCAAACGTATGTAAAGTCTTCCAGGTACAGGCAAGATGGCGACATAGGCGGACTGCTAAATGCAGGTTGCCCGAGATTCTCCTGGTTTTTTACAGCGATTTGAGATATGCCTTCTAAAAGAAAGGGAAAAGTAAGGATTTATCCACCAGAATCCTTACCTCCCTCGGGGAAATTAGACATCCTGCGGTTTATGCGTCTGCTAGAGCAAGAAGGAGGAAGTACCGAGGAACCCGATGTGAGACCCAGCGTGGGAGAGCTGGGAGCTCCTACGGACGAGGCTTCCCTCAGCCCTGACACCAGACCTCCGCCGGCGCAGCGTGACCCCGACAGAGTCTCTACCCAGTCGCAGGTCGATGACGCGGCCAGAGCGACTGGGGGGGTGGAAACAGACTCTGTTACAACGCCGGGAATAGAGGAACTTACCCGGGCAGAAGCTGAGTTAGCTGTCGGTGTGGGAGCCTCGGGTACCTCTGGATCAGAAGTTTGCCTCGGCAGGAGGAATGAGGAGACTTCAAGGAACGGAGGTCAATCAACAACATACCCCGGCATGTTTGGTGAGTCCCCAGAATTACCATCTAGACCGGACGCAGTGACTCTTGAGTCACTCTGGGATTTAGTTGCGGGTCAAGGACATTCAATGAAAAGATTGGAAATTAAAATGGACTCCTTAAATTATAATTTTCAGCAGAAAATATTGGGAATTCAGGAGCAAACCACAGAGACAAATAATAAAGTTTTAGAGACTGAAAGTAAAATTCAGTCCCTTCAAGCTGTTAACCTGGCGGTAATTAAAGAACAAATGGCATGCTCCAAACGTCTGGAAACTCTAGAAAATAACATCAGGCATTTAAACCTTCGAATACTAAATTTTCCTAAAGTTGCTGGGGAAATTCCCTTTATTACATTGAAAAGGCTCCTAAGAGAAGGTTTAGGTTTTTCTGACGATGATATGCCATCTATTAATTATTGTAGATTCCTAAATACTAAACCTTCCGAAACAGGAATGCCTGCAGCATCCACTATTCCATTAAATTTGACCAGCTTCCTGGAAAATTCAGATACGGATGTATTAGAAAGAAATACCTTGTTAGTAGCGTTTATTTCTGTCTTAGACCTAAATAATGTGATGCGCAGTTTCTTTCGTAAGTTTCCTGTATCTTTTTATGGTCAAGCAATAAGAATATACCCTGATTTAGCACAGATTACACAAATAAGGAGAAGATAATTTCTGTCTTTTAGGCAGGATGTTATATCTCTAGGATATAAGTTTACTTTACGTTATCCCTGTAAGTGTATTCTTAAAGAAGGAGATGACTGTTTTATATTCCTTCAGGTAGAACAGCTCCGTCAGTTTGTGAATGCCTGTAGGCCTACTACTTCTTCCCCAGTTGATTAAATAAGGGCAACTTAAAAGTAATAGCTCTGGTATGGAACCTATGTTAAAGCCTAATGTATGTTGTAGATTCCTGGGATTCTCTCATTAATTTTTTCCCTTGCCTCTCCTTTTATTTACTTCATGTGAAAATTTAGTTTGTTTAAAAGGTAGAATGGTAAATGATTTTTTTTCCTTTATTCTTTTGCCAAAGAGATATAGTTTGGATACAATTAATAATTATTCTCTTTTTGGACTAATTTGCGAATATAATAGAGGTTTCTTTTATATCCATTGTGTTAATTCTACCTATATAAAACTGTTTTCTTTGTATAATATTAAAATGATAAATAAAGAATTGAAGAAAGTCTTCCAGGTTGCCGTTCTGCAGATTTCTTGCGGCGAGACCAACTGGCATTCAGCCGATGAAGCCGCTTGAGATCATATCAAGTGCACTTTCAACCTATCAGGAATAGGTCGGCCACGACAAATGTAAGCAGATAAAATAGCTTCTTTCAACCATTGAGCAATGGTCGCCTTAGACACTTTATGACTCTTCTTAGCGCCGCTCCACAAGACGAACAAATGATCCGAAACCCGGAAAGAATTCGTGACTTCCAAATAGCGCAACAAAGTGTTGCGATCGTCGCTGCTCGACGTCTCCACTCTGCCCTCCTCACCTCTTTAGCGAATCCCTCTTGCTCAAGTGGAAGGTTGGCCATGGCGGCGTCTCTCTGTCGTCTTCCTCTGGCGTCCCCGGAGCGGCTCGACGCTGCGATCTGCCATGATTCACAAGGGCCTGCGGTGTGGCCCCGACTGATGTACTAGCAGTGGCGCAAACCTCAGGGGCGTCCCCCTGAGATGACGTCATCAGTACTGGATATATAAGGTCTTAGAAATCGCTAACTAATCGAGTTAGCAAGGAGTTGATTAGGAGTTGGTTACGTTCCAGTTTCGCTCTCTCCAAGCTACTCTGCCTCCTCGGTCTTACCTCGGGGGCCTCGCTCTCTCTTTGTTTTTCAGGTCACAGTCAGGAACCGGCACTTGCTCGAGGGCCCATGTTCCCGGACTGGTTGCTGAATACGCTTTCTGCCTGGAAGTCATCACTGCCTACTACACCAGTGAGTTATCTTCTCTCTCTCAGAGCTTTCCCTGGAGCCAGGTACTCGCTCCTTGACGGCCTAACCTATTCCAACACCTAGACTACTTCTAGAGACTATTGTGTGAGTGTTACCATCAAGGCTCTGTTCCTGAACTCTGCATACCCTGCCTACTCACTATATTCAGTTTCTCTACAGCTCAGTTATCCAGGATCGCTGTTCCAGTACCTGAGGGACTACAGCCCTGCCGGGCACTTCCAGCTCACTACTGCCACCTCTGGTGGTTCAATATACTGTTTAATAAAAGAACTAGTGTGTGTCTGTCTCCATACTCTGAGCCTGACCGGTGGTCCCTCTCGGGATCTTCCCCTGGAGGCATGGTCATCTGCCACCGGCCCAAGGATCCACCCACAATTACCTCATACACCAACACAAAGCCCTTCTAACATCCAGGTGCTTCAACTCCCTCGCATGAGATATATCTGGAGAGAGATGCGAAAAAGCCAGGAGCTCCACTGATTGACTTAAATGGAAGGCCGAGAATGGGACCGTTCTATAAGAGACTCCAGAATCAGAAATCCGCAAAAAAAGGCTCCCTACAAGAAAGGGCTTGGATCTCCGAGATCCTCTGAGCTAAGCAGATCGCCACCAAAAACACAGTTTTTAATGTGATGTCCTTCAAAGTGGCCCACTTAATAGGTTCAAAAGGCACTTCACACAAGATCCTAAGCACCAAATTAAGGCTCCAGGATGGACAAACTGGACGGACGGGAGGATTCAAAAGCTTGGCCCTCAGAGAAAACGCACCACAACCGGATGTGATGCCAGAGTTCTATCATGTATCTTGCCTATGAGACAACCCAAGGCAGCCACTTGGACCTGAAGGGAATCGAAGGACAACCCTTTGGCTAAGCCTCTCTGTAAAAATACCAGAATGTGCGCCACTGAAGGCTGGTGGGGGAGAATGCCCTGCTCGCGACACCATGATTCGAAGACTCTCCATACCTTGACATAAGTCAAGGAGGTAGAGATCTTCCTTGCTTGCAGAAGAGTGGTAATCACATCCTCCGAATAACCTTTCTTCCTCAATTGCTGCCTTTCAAAAGCCAGCCAGACAAAAACGATCCGCCTGGTCGAAAAATAAGAAAATTATTACTTACCTGCTAATTTTCGTTCCTGTAGTACCATGGATCAGTCCAGACAGTGGGTTATGTCCCCAATCCAGCAGATGGAGTCAGCACAAGCTTTGAGGGGGCGTATCCATATATACTACTACCCCCTCTGCAGGAGTTCAGTATCGAGTATATCAAAGCCAGAGTAGAAACCCCCGAAGGATCAAGTTTGTGGAAACAGATAATGAAAACAATTGTAACCGCAACAAGTAACTGCAAACATCCTACCAACTTGTAGGGAGCTGTGAAAAACAGCGAAAAGAAACGACTGTGAAGACACAGAACACTGCGAGCAAGAAGTAGCGCAGAGCTGAGCAGGATCAAGAACCCAAACGCGGTGGGCGTCTGGACTGATCCATGGTACTACAGGAACGAAAATTAGCAGGTAAGTAATAATTTTCTTTTCCCTGTACGTACCTGGATCAGTCCAGACAGTGGGATGTACCCAAGCTTCCCTAAATCGGGTGGGGTCCTGCGAGGCCTGCTCGGAGAACCTGCTCGCCAAAGTGTCCAGAGACTGAAGAGGCGAGGTGCCGCCTGAGAACGTGTAGAATGCGCTACGATTCCGGGTGGGGGAGTCCGACCCGCCCCAATGTAGGAAGCAGCAATGCCGGCCTTCAGCCATCTGGCAATGGTAGTCTTCGAGGCCTGAGACCCCTTCTTAGGACCGGCCCAGAGTACGAAGAGATGGTCAGAGGTCCGGAACTCATTTGTAGCCTCCAGATAGAGGCGCAGAGTGCGCTTGACATTCAAGAGATGGAGAGACTTCGGCTCTGAGGAAGAGAAGGATGGCAACTCCACCGTCTGGTTCACATGGAATGCAGAAACCACCTTCGGAAGGAAGGAGGGAACGGTGCGAAGCGAAACTCCAGAGTCGGAGAAACGGAGATAGGGCTCTCTACACGACAGAGCCTGCAGCTCCGAGATGCGTCGAACGGAACAGATGGCCACAAGAAATACAGTCTTGAGAGTGAGATCCTTTATCGTTGCGCTGCGCAGCGGCTCAAATGGTGGTCCCGACAGGGAGCGAAGCACAAGGTTAAGACTCCAGGAGGGACAAGGGTTCCGTAACGGAGGACGCATATGCTTGCCACCCTTGAGAAAACGAGCAATGTCAGGATACTGTAGAAGAGAGCCCCCATCGCTCAACAGCGAACCAAGGGCGGCCACCTGAACCCGTAGTGAATTATAGGCGAGCCCTTTTTCCACCCCCGCCTGTAGAAACTGAAGGATCTGAGGTACAGAAGCCTTAGCGGGTCTCGTGGCCTGGCTGGTACACCACAGCTCGAACACCTTCCAGACTCGAACATAGGCCGCCGATGTCGATGTCTTTCGTGCCCGCAATAGCGTGGATACTACCGCCTCCGGGTAGCCCCGACGCCGGAGGCGGCGCCTCTCAAAAGCCAGGCCGCAAGACAGAAGAGTTCTGCCTGCTCGAAAAATACCGGGCCCTGATGTAGGAGCTGGGGGAGGTGCCCCAGCCTGATTGGCCCGTCGATCACCAGCTGTAGCAGGTCCGTAAACCTGGGTCGCCTGGGCCATTCTGGGGCGATGAAAACCACGGTCCCCTGATGGCTTTCTATTCTGCGGAGCATCCTGCCCACCAGGGGCCATGGTGGAAAAGCGTAGAGCAGAAGATGTGGCGGTCACGGGAGGACCAGGGCATCCACTCCCTCCGCGCTGCGCTCTCTCCGGCGACTGAAGAAGCGTGGAGCCTTGGCGTTGAGAGCGGACGCCATCAGATCCAAGTGGGGGGCCCCCCACCGATGGACGAGAAGTTGCATCGCTTTGTCGGAGAGAGACCACTCTCCGGGGTCCAGCAGTTGACGACTGAGGAAGTCCGCCTGGACGTTGTCCACACCGGCGATGTGCGAGGCTGCTAGCCGGACGAGATGACGCTCCGCCCATTGCATCAGCAGCGCCGCCTCGAGCGCGGGCTGCGCGTGCCTCCTTGTCGGTTGATGTAGGCCACGGTGGTAGCGTTGTCCGATAGGATTCTGACTTCCCGGTTCCGAAGAAGCGGGAGGAAATGTCGCAGAGCTAGCCGGACCGCTCTGGTTTCCAGACGGTTGATTGACCACTTCGCCTCCACCGTGGACCACGTCCCCTGCGTGGCGCTTCGATCGCAGACTGCACCCCAGCCTGCTAGACTGGCATCGGTGGTCACCACCACCCCAATTTGGCAGATCGAGGGACATGCCACGGGCCAGGTTCGGCGGATCCAACCACCAGCCCAGACTGTCCCTGGCATTCTGCGGGAGTGGGAGAATCATCTGGTAGTCCTGCGATACTGGTTTCCAACGGGAGAGGAGCACCCACTGTAAGGTCCTGAGGTGCGCGAAAGCCCAAGGTACAAGGTCGATGGTGGACCCCATCACTCCCAGGAGTTGCAGGTAGTCCCAGGAGGTGGGCTCTGGTAACGCAGAGAACCGTCGTGTGTGATCCCGCAAGGATTGAGCTTTGTTCTGGCGCAGAAAAACTTTGCCCAGTAGGGTGTCGAAGGTCGCCCCCCAAAAAAACCCAAGCGTTGCGAGGGCATGAGGGAGCTCTTGGAGAAGTTCACTACCCATCCCAGGGAATGTAGAAACCGTACTACTCGAGTCACCGCTGAGCGTCCATGATCGAATGACTTCGCCCGGAGGAGCCAATCGTCCAGATAAGGATGAACCAGGATGCCCTCCTTCCGGAGAGCTGCCGCCACGACTACCATGATCTTGGTGAAGGTGCGCGGCGCCGTCGCCAATCCGAACGGGAGAGCCGTGAACTGAAAATGCTGGTCCAGAATTTTGAAACGAAGGAACGGTGGTGGTCCGGGCGGATGGGAATGTGCAGGTAGGCCTCTGTTAAGTCCAGGGAGGCGAGGAACTCCCCCCGATGCACCACCGCAATCACTGACCGGAGCGTTTCCATGCGGAACCGAACGACTCGAAGGGATTTGTTGACTTCCTTGAGGTCTAGGATAGGCCGGAAGGAACCGTCCTTCTTTGGTACGACGAAATAGATGGAATAGTGGCCCGAGCCCACCTCTCCGAAGGGCACGAGCGCAATAGCGCCTATCTCCCGGAGTCTGTCCAGAGTCAGCTGCACTGCTCCTCTCTTGAGGTCCAAGCCACAGGGGGAAAAGATGAACCTTCCCTGCGGGGGGCGGACAAATTCCAATGCGTAGCCGTGTTTTATGGTATCCAGGACCCACTGGTCCGAGGTGATCCGTGCCCACTCCGCGTAGAAATACGTTAGTCGGTCCCCAATCTTGGGGACAGGGGAGTGGGCGAGACTGGCATCATTGTGAAGACTTGGTATAGGGGTTCCCGGTTCCGGGAGTAGTGCGTGCGGGCAGACGCCCGCGAAAGGAGCGCGACCAGGGCTGAGACCTGGGGGCGGATGACCGGGAGCCCGCCTGTCTGTATCCCCTGTAGCGCCGTTGCGCTCTGGCTCTGGTCTGAGAAGAAGAAAATGCTCTGGATGGTCGAAACCTATCCTCCGGCAGCCGATGAACAGCGTTCTCCCCCAGGGACTTGATGATCTGGTCCAAATCCTCCCCGAAGAGGAACTTGCCCCTGAAGGGAAGAGAGCCCAGACTCGACTTAGAGGACGTATCAGCCGCCGAATTGCGTAGCCACAGTAGTCGTCGTGCTGCCACTACCGAAACCATGGATCTTGCGAGGACCCGAAAAAGGTCGTACGAGGCGTCTGCCCCATACGTCACTGCGGCTTCTAGCCGATCTGCCTGGGCAGCCTCATCGGACGGCAGGTTCTGAGACGTGAGGAGTTGTTGCACCCCAAGGAGACTAGCCCGCTGGGCAAGCGAACTGCACATCACCGCCCGCATACCCAGAGCGGAGACCTCGAAAACCCGCTTAAGGAAAACTTCCAACTTACGATCCTGTGTGTCCGCAACGCCGCACCTCCCGTCACTGGGATAGTCGTCCTCTTCGTGACCGACGACACTGCGGAGTCCACCTTTGGGACCTTGATGAGGTCCAGAAAATCTTCGGGGAGCGGGTACGGCTTTTCCATAGCCCGGCTGCTCTTCAGGGAGGCCTCCGGGGTGTCCCATTCCCTGGTGAGAAGTTGTAAAAACGAGTCATGAATGGGAAAAGCCCGAGCCCTCAGCCGGAGTGCCGCCAGGACAGGATCTCCCCTTCCTTGAAGAAGTGACGACAGCGGGAGCAACTGGGGCAGGCGGGTCTGGTGGCGGGTCCAAATCTAATTCTTGGATGATCTGCGGGATGAGGTCGTCCAGCTCTTCCCTCTGGAAGAGGCGTAGGGTACGCGGATCATCCCCCTCCTGCGTGCCGTCCCCTTGTCCCCCGTCTGAGAGGTCAAGTCCATGTCCCGCTGGGTCTGGCACCGCCCCCACTACCGCGGGCGTGGATCGGACCCGGGTAGGAAGGCGGGAGGCCCCCACTCCCGGAGGGTCGGGGGGGGGCCGGCGTCGAGGGCGACATCAGAGGGATCTTAGGAGGGAGGGGTCCCACAGGTGCTTCCAGCCCCTGCAGATAAGCGGTATGCATGAGCAGGATAAACTCCGGAGAGAACCCCGGCCTGCTCGGGTTGCGCTTCGGGGGCGGCGTGGGTTCCTGCTCCCTGGCTCTGGGTGCTTGGTTCCTGCACCAAAATCGGGGGAACACCCCCGCTGGTAGAGTCCTCCAGGGATCCGTTCTCCCTCGTGGCCTCCAGGGATCCGTTCCCCTCGTGGCCTGCGCCTCAGGGCGCTCAGAATGTAAAATGGCCGCCGTTCCCGCCAAAAATGGCGGAGTGGCCGGCCCGCGCCGCCCGGGCAAAAAAGAGAAATCAGTCAGGGACTGTGAGGTACCTTCCCCCCCGGGGAGGCATCGTGCACAGATGCCCTCCCGGGAAATCCGGGACCCCGGGTCTCCGCAGGCCGCACAGCGGGACGGCCGCGGCATCGGGATCGCTGTAGGAGAAAAGAAAAAGCCACGGGGGGGGCCACGCGCACAAAAGCGCCGCTGCGGGGGGGGCCTGGTCGGCCCGCACTGCCCGCTGTCCGAAAATAGAGGAGGGTGCCGCGGGGGGGCCTTCCCGGCCACACGACCCGCCCCAGACATCTTTCCCTAAATGGCTCAGCAGCCCATGAGGAGCTGTAAAATGGCCGCGGGTGAGGGAGTAAGAGCGAAGAGGCCGGCTCCACCGGCTTTCGCGGGCACCGGGGGCTGAGCTGTGAAGGAAAAAACTACAAAGGCAAAACAAACTTACCCCTGGGCTGCAACGAGAAATAAACAGCAAGGCCGCAGAGAAGAGACAAGGAAGAGAAGCCACTCCCCAGAAGTTGAAAGAACTCTGCCTTTTTTTTTTTTTTTTAAACTTAATACAAACTTGATACAAACTTGATCCACAGAAAAGGACAACAACAAGCCATAATCAAGCTAGAAAGTGAAGAAAAAGGAAAAGGAGGGGAAGCCTGATTCCCCTACTCGCATCTGCTGGAGTCAGAAGATACTGAACTCCTGCAGAGGGGGTAGTAGTATATATGGATACGCCCCCTCAAAGCTTGTGCTGACTCCATCTGCTGGATTGGGGACATAACCCACTGTCTGGACTGATCCAGGTACGTACAGGGAAATAGGGCTTTGATGAAGCAGATTTGGAATATGTCTGAGTCTCAGGGAACTGGCCACCACAAGATTGACCAGGTCCACGAACCATGGCCGTCGGGGCCACTCCGGGGCCACTAGTATTACTTTCCCTGGCTGGACCTCTATCCATCGGAGAATCTTGCCGATCAGAGGCCAGGGAGGGAAGGCATAGAGGAGTACCTTGGTTGGCCACGGAAGTACCAGTGCGCCGACTCCCGGATCATGTTCCCTTCTGTGACTGAAGAAACGAGGAGCTTTGGCATTTCTTTGAGTAGCCATCAAGTCCAGGTAGAGAGGTCCCATCTGCGAGAGATGAAATCCATCGCTTTGTCGAAAAGTTCCCACTCTCCTGGATCGATCCACTGCCGATTCAGGAAATCCACCTGTATGTTGTCGGTTCCGGCGATGTGGGATGCCGCAAGAAGGGTGAGATGCCACTTCGCCCAGGCCATGAGTTGGTCCGCTTCGGCGACCACTGCCTGACTCTTGGTGCCGCTCTGGCAGTTGATGTAGGCCACCGTCATCGCCCAGTTGTGTATCAGTGGTAGGAAGTGCCGCAGCACACACTGAACTGCCTTGGTCTCCAGGCGATTGATGGACCAGCTCACCTCCTCCGATGACCACTGGCCTTGGACTGATCGGGACTGACAGACTGCTCCCCAGCCGGAGAGGCTGGCATCCGTGGTTACTACAACCCACTGAGGAACTTCAATTCAAGTGCTCAGGGACAAGCTACCAGCCAAGACTGGACCTGGTGGAATCTGTGAGAGGTAAGGGGACCTGAAACTCCTCCGACTTTGGGTCTCAACAGGAGAGTAACGCCCATGGGACCAACTCCAGGGTAGACACTATGGAACCGAGAACCTGTAAGTAGTCCCAGACCTTGGGGAGTGGACATGACAAGAGACGATGGACCTGCTGTGTCAATTTGGCGATCTGGTCCGGCTGGAGGAACATTTTCCCCACATGGGTGTCGAACCTGGCTCCTAAGAAGTCCAGCATCTGAAATGGGAGGAGGCTGTTTTTGGTCTGATTGACAACCCATCTGAGAGATTCCAGAAGACTCACGACTTTGATGACCGCTGTCTCGCAGAGGGTTTTCGACTTCGCTTGGATGAGCCAGTCGTCCAGATACGGGTGAACCAGTACCCATTCCCTCCTGAGAGCTACTGCCATGACCACCATTACTTTGGTGAACGTGCGAGGTGCCGTAGCCAGACTGAACAGCAGGGCACAGAACTGGAAATGCATGCAGAGGACCATGAAGCGAAGAAACTTCTGGTGATCCTTGTGGATGGCTATGTGCAAGTACACTTCTGTTAAATCCAGGGAAGCCAGTAACTTGTTGCTGCAGACCGCCGCAATGACTGAGTGCAGAGTCTCCAACCGGAAATGTGGAACTTTGAGTGCCCTGTTCACCTTCTTCAAGTCCAGGATCGGCCAGAAGGACCCCTCCTTCTTCGGGACCACGAAATAGATTTGAGTAGCGCCCTCTCGTCCACTCCGCCTGGGGAATGGGAACTATGGCCCCCAGAGAACTCAGTTGGTTGAGGGTCTGTTGAACGATCTGCTCTTTCATGCGAGAGCTGCAAGGGGAGATCATAAAAAGGTCTTGGAGAGGCCGAGCAAATTCCAAAGCGTAGCCGTGTTCTATGATGCTTAAAATCCACTGATCGGAGGTTATTTTGGCACATTCTTCATAAAAATTGGCAGCCACCCCCCCGCACGAGGAACCGAGGGATGGGCCGACTGCATCTCATTGTGTGGACTTGGCTCCAAGTGACGTGGAAGCGACCCCGTTGCAAGAGGGCCTACAGCCTCAAAACGAAAGACCAGGCTTGTGGCCTGCCCACGGGCTGCCTCTGACCCGAAGGCTGCGCCCCACTTTGACGGAATCTCCATTGTCTCCGAAAACGAGAACAGGCTGGAAGGAAGCCTCTGGAAGACTTCAGCTTATCCTCCGGGAGCTTGAGAACGTTGTTCTCTCCCAGTGACTTAATCAGCTGCTCCAAGTTTTCACCAAAGAGAAACTTCCCCTTGAAAGGTAAAGCACTCAACTGGACTTTGGAAGAGACATCGGCCGACCAGTTGCGTAGCCACAGCAGCTTCCTCGCAGAAACTGCGGATGCCATGGTCCTTGAGGAAGTATGCAGATCGTACAAGGCATCTGCTCCATATGCAACCGCCGCCTCCAAGCGCTTTGCCTGTGCCAATTCCTGAGGTGTAAGGTCTCGGGAAGTCAATAACTGTTGTACCCAGCGGAGGCCCACCCAGAGCATGAAGCTACTGCAAACGGCCGCTCAGATATCCAGAGCCAAAACTTCGAATCTGCTTCAGGAGAACCTCAAGTTTCCTATCCTGAAGGTCCTTGAGGGCTGCTGCTCCTGCTACCAGGATTGTGATTCTCTTTGTCACAACTGACAGAGGAGTTCACTTTGGGGAACTTCAAGAGCTCCAGGGTCTCTTCAGGCAAAGGATAACGTTTGTCCATAGCCCATCCCACTTGCAGGCCTGATTCTGGCACATCCCACTCCAGGATCATCAACTGCTGAACCATGGGATGAAAGGGAAAAATCTTCATGGGACCCCTCAATCATGCCAGGACTGGGTCCACCGAATCCTCGGGCAAGACTTCCTGGGGGAGCTCCACCCCGAGCTCCGACAAGACCCACGGGATGAGGGGATCTAATTCTTCCCTGTGGAACAGGTATGATTGAGACAACAGAGAGTATGA